>NC_080417.1:119667023-119862760 GCF_029873635.1 Malania oleifera
ATGGGATGAAGTAGTGATACACCGTTCTAGATGATCGGTTGGTACAACTTCTTGAAAGGCTTCTTCTATACATTGCTGCGTGATATCTACCCGAAAGTAAGTGTTTAGATCTTCTGGGAATCTCATGGCTTGGTAGATGTTGAATATGACCTCTTCCTTGTTTACTCTCAATGTGAGCTCACCCTTTTGAACATCAATTAACGCCCTTCCAGTGGCCAAAAATGGTCGGCCAAGAATTAGTGGAACTTCTTGGTCTTCCTCCATATCTAACACCACAAAATCAGCAGGAAAAATAAATTTATCCACCTTTACCATACGTCTTCTATGATTCCATTTGGATACTTGATGGATCGGTCTGCTAGTTGCAAAGAAATGGTTGTTTGTTTCATCTCTCCAAGTCCCAATTTCCTGCAAATAGAAAGTGGCATAAGATTAATGCTAGCTCCAAGATCACATAAAACTTTATCAAAAAATAAATTTCCAATAGTGCAAGGCAAAGTAAAACTCCCTGGATCTTTTAATTTTTGAGGCAATTTCTTTTGAAGAATAGCACTACACTCCTCAGTAAGCTTCACTGTTTCGAACTCCTCCAACCTTCTTTTCTTTGAAATGATGTCCTTCAGGAATTTGACATAGTTTGGCATTTGTTCCAAGGCATCTATAAAAGGAATATTTATGTGAATTTTCTTAAAAATATCCAAAAACTTAGAAAATTGCTTATCTAATTTTTGTTTTTGAAAACGTTGAGGATAAGGAAGTGGAGTGGAGAGAATAGGAGGATTGTCAGGAAATGAAATTGATGGAAGCGTGTCCGTCTCTCTTGGTGTATCATCCACAATCTCCTCTTCTTCCCCTTTATTCTTGCTTCGGCCATTCTTTTTAGGTGTAGATGTACATGGTTTCCTTTGCTGGTGATTTATCAATTTCTCTTCCACTCCTAAGTGTGATGACATTGCATTGTTCCTTAGGATTCACTTCTGTGTTGCTAGGAAAAGTTCCTCTCTGTTGGGTATTTATAGTCGTGGCCAGTTGCCCAATTTGTATTTCAAGGTTCTTCATAGTGGCTCTTATATTGTTGCAATGAGTCTCAATGTTGTCTAGCCGTGCATCTGTCTTTTTAAACCTTGCTTTTGTCTCCTCAACAAAAGATATCATGGCATCCTCAAGTGACATCTTCTTCTCACCTTGATGACTTTCAAATCCTGCAAGAGGTTGCAGCACATTCCTTGTATTTTTATAAGACAAATTCTCATGATTTCGAAGCCCTGGATGGTAATATTGTGGCACTGGATTACCCCTATAGTTGTAGTTCCGATTGTTGATGTATTGAACCTGTTCATGACTCTCTCCATTGCTTGGATCTATCCTACTTGTAGTTGCCACATATTCTGCACCTTGTGGTATCCTCTGGGTTGTCAAAGATGAAATCTGATGGGACAAAGAAGCAACTTGAGCTGAAAGTGCAGCAAACGGCTCCACTTCATGAATTCCAGGAACTTTCTTAGCCATAGTTCTTTCAGTTGGCCATTGATTGTTATTTGATGCCATTTCTTCCAAAAGAGCAGTAGCACCCTCAGGTGTCTTTGACATCAAAGTTCCCCCAGATGCAGCATCAACTAAAGTCCGCGTTTGCCCATTTAACCCATTATAAAACATCTGAATTTGCAACCAATCCGGAAATCCATGTTGTGGGCAGCGTCGAATCAAATCTTTATACCTTTCCCATGCTTCATAGAGTGATTCAAAATCATGCTGCTTGAATTGACCAATCTCACTCCTAAGTTTAGCTGTTTTTGCAGGTGGAAAGAATTTAGCTAGAAATTTTTCTGCCATGTCCTGCCAACTAGTAATACTCCCAGGTTGTAGCGACTGTAGCCAACCTCTTGCTTTGTCCCTCAAAGAGAAAGGGAATAATCTCAGTCTAATGGTGTCTTCAGTAACACCATTGATCTTCACAGTATCACAAATCTCCAAAAACATCGCCAGATGGATATTGGGATCATCAAGTGGCGATCCACTGAATTGGGCCTGCTGCACCATGCTGATTAATGCGGGTTTGAGCTCAAAATTGTTGGCATTAATAGGCTGGCGTCTGATACCCGAATAATTGTCATTCACAACTGGTCGCACATAATCCTTCAAGGCGCGTGGCTGCGCATTATCTTGTCCATTCTCCATGGCTAATACCCTCTTTTTCCTTAGTGCTCTGAGCGTTCTTTCAATTTTCGGATCAAAAGGAATAATGTCACGTATTCTAGTCCTGTGCATCCAACATAAAAAAAAAAAAAACACACCAGAAATACAAAAATAATAATAATAATAATAATAAAATAAAATAAAGAAAATAAATAAATAAAAATATAAAAAGAAAATTCTAAATTAAAACCAAGATTACTTTGTATCGATATTGGCAAAAATAAGAAAAACTCAATCCCCGGCAACGGCGCCAAAAACTTGACCGGTGGAAACTGCAAGTGCACAGTATCGTAGTTTTATAATATAATGATGTGTAGAGTATCGTCCTCAAGGATTGATGTCTTAATTTTACCAAGTACCGAAATTTTACTAACCTTGATTTTATTTAGAAAAATTAATAATTTTAGACTGCGAAATTTAAATAAAGCTACTTTAAATAAACTATTCAGGAGAATTTAAAACTGGATATCACGTGTCAAATTGATGATGGTGAAAACTTCTAGGAAACTGATTTCACCTAGTTTCTCACTATGCTTTACTCATTTAGCTAATTTAACTTCGTTTTCTCTGTTTGTTAGCAAATCGTCAATTTTTCCAAAAGCCTCTTTTGATAGTCAATCGGAACCTATTCTTGTTTATTATTTAACATAAGAGTATGCAAATTAATAACGCAAGAATGCAGTAAGACCCTCGATTTTTAATGCTACGTAGGTTCATACAAGTCTTTCGATCTCTATATTTACCTACGCTGAATTATCCAAGATCTATCCTATAATCCCCTCCTTTCGGTAGCAAATCACAAGACTAAAATCATTTAATTAATGGCCAGTTAATTAAAAGCATTAGGCACAGAATAACTCAAACAAACATTAATGAAAACTACTTTAGATTAGCATCAAAGAGAAAGTATAGTTCGAAACTGGCTACATCGTTTTCCTAGAATTCAAAAATTTAGTTCATTCCGAAAATTAAATCCAACATAACAGATTTCACCATATTTTCTTCAATTTGGAGCGTACGAAAAATATCAACACTCGCCGCACCGCCGTCGCGTGTCACGAACACCTTGAATACCGCCGTTTTTCGCCGCCTTCCGATTATGAAAAGATAGTATTTTTGCGTGCTTCCAACTCTCCTTTGCTAGCTGTGTGTGTATATTCGCAGCACCCCCAAAAGAAAACCACAAGAAAGCTTTCCAAAAATAATTTTTCCCAGAAACTTTTTGTGTGTTTCTTCTTCGTGTCATTTTTCCCCCAAGAAAAATTCTTTTTTTTCTTTCTCCTATGGTGCGGCCTCTCTCCCTCCAGCCCCAGCACACTTTGCTCTCTCCCACTCTCTTCTTGCACACGGCACTCCCCCACAAGGAAACCCTCCTTTGACTTTTCCTTTTTCAATCCTTTCCTTTTGCTTTTCTTTCCTTTTTTTTTTTTTTTTTCCATTCTTTTGCCTTTCCATTCTATGTACCCAGCGCACACTGCCCTTATGAGATGACCCAGCTGCATGGCTGGGTCACATCTCATTTTTTGATTTTTTTTTTCTTTTTTTTTTCAAAGGTACATAAACTGCCCTCCTCTTTCAAGCCCACTTTCGATCCTTTTACAGCTCGTAACTCTCAAAACTTAAAACACAAAAGATGTAGAGATCTTTTTCAGATTTTCCCAAAATTTTGAATCATCTCGATCGGAGCTTGTATGAGAAAGTTAAGCCAAGATTACGAAGAATTGTCGAAAAAATCCATAAAACAGCATATGCTAAATTCACGTCTAATTTCGGCCTTGATGCTGCCAGTATTTTGCAAGGCACAAAACATGAAAATTGTAGATTGTTTTCTTATCTTTCTATGGCATCTTGAATCATCTGAAGCAGAGATTGGATGAGAGAGTTACGCACAGATTGCAAAGTACCATCGATTTTTTTTAGCTTCCAACAGTTGCTCTGCAATAAAAAACACCAAAATTTCATAGATTACTCAATAAAACCCAAATTTTATAAATAGAACACAATATTAGAATATTGAGAGTAATTAGGCATTTAAATACAAAATATTATTCGCAATGCATGAATTAAAACACCTAATTACGCAATTTAAGCGCGTAATCATAACCACAGTAAATTATGATTTCAGAATATATGATATGTTCGGCGCAAGGCCGTAATTGATGTTTGGCGCGAGGCCATATTTACTCATGTTATTCGTTGCAAGACCGTATTTATTCATGTTTTCGGCGCAAGGCCATTGTTAACCCTATGGGTCATACCCCGTTTTGATTATGACAAATACTCTAGTATTTAATGGTTTGATGAGTTTGTGTGCAGGACTAATCGAAACATATCATATGGTGCACGCACATGGATTTGTAGAAGATGAAGACTCAACATGTGTATTCATTGAATTTATATTTATCATATTGAGTCTGTAATAGTAAATAGGAAATAGTCTGTTATAATTAATGTCTTACCTACATGGTAGGATCAACAAGCTCATGACCATAAATGGACATTAGGGACGGTCGACCGACACCGGACCTTTTTGGTGTCTTCAAATTTGACCTCAAGTGACCCAAGGACACACACATTTACACATATGTTTGTCAGACACTTCATTAGGGTTTGTATGCTTCAAGATTGGACCGAAATTAACACATGGGGCACTTTCGGTCAACTAGCACAGTCAGTTAATTTTGGCCTGGTCGACCGAAACCTCCCAAGGTCAACTGATTGACCAAGGCCCTGGTCGACCGAACCAGAATAGTTCAAAAAGCTCCGGTCGACCAAAACCCTCTATGGTCAACATTTTGACCACCTGGTTGACCGAACCAGGTAGTTCAAAAAGCCTCGGTCGACTGAAATCTCCCTAGGTCAAAAGTTTGACCATCTAGTCGACCGACCCCTTTTTGTACTCCAACTACCTAGTCGACCGAGGATCCTCGGGAGAAATCCCAATGGTCTAGTCGACTGAACCAACCAGTTCAAAATGGCCTGATCGACCGAACCTCAAAAAATTGAGAAATCGCCCTCTCCTGGTTGACCGAGCCCTCAGTTCAAAAGTCCCCTGGTCGACCGAACCATATAAGACTTAGTCAACTGAAAGTGTTCTGGTCGACCGGACCTCTCAGGTTGCCCCATAATTTTTACCGCAGTTAACTTTTTAAAACCGGGTTAATTAGGGTTAAATTGGTTTAAAACAATATTAATAATACCCTACATATCCTAACGACTATAATTTTTCCCATGTCTATATATAGAGCTTCATTTGCAAAAATTAGAAACTAGATTAGAAAAACAATTAGCAAAAATCCTCTTATTCTCAAAAGCTTTATTTCTCACATCCAAACCTTATTTCTTCATTCTTACTCATCCTCATTGCAGATCTTGCTAAGTAAGAGTGCTATTGTGAGTATCTAGTTAAGCTTACACTCTCATTTATTCTAGTTGATTGATATATATATTTTTATCTGAGAGTAAGCTTGAAGTTTTTCTAGGAGACTTCATTAATAAGTCTTCCATAGGAAAACTTCGTAGAGCTTGTGAGTTTTGCATCATCATTGCAATACTCAAGAGTTCGTATTGTTTTTTGTTTGTGAAATAATTTTTTGCAAATCAATTTCAAATATCTCGTGTGATTTACTTTGAGAAACATTTAATTGAGATATTTGTACATATGCAAAAAGATCTTTGTTGAAATATCTTTTGATTGATTTTATCTTTATGAACACAAAGATTAAATTATTTTATAAACTAAATCTAAATATCTCTTGTGGTTTATATTGAAAAATATTATCTATTGAGATATTTGAAGTGTGCTTGTGATCTTTGTCTGTGCATAGTGATTGAAATATTATTTTGACACAAAGATCCTATCATTTACACTCTCATGCACTGATTGTTATATTTACATAAATATTTGAGAGTAAACACTTAGACTACACCGAGCTTATCATATCCTATCTTTTGGTAATGTATCAGTTATACTGTGCGTATTGGGTACATATCTGCTTTACAAAAAAGCACAATCACTGTACCATTTGATTGTATTTCAAATCTATTGTATTTCCAGGCATATACCTGAAGAGGGAGACTAGCCTTGGAATAGTCCCGGATTGGCTTTGACCCGGTTAGGAAAGCTAGGTGCGTCGTCCTGTTAAGGCGTGTAGGTTGAGGTCAGTCCCACTAATTGACCTGGTTAAGGTTGAGGTCAGCCCTGTGTTAATTTGACCTAATTGTTTAGGTGCCGCTCCACCCGTTAAGTGAGCCTATAGTGGTAATCCTTGTGTTTGTTGGCCAAGGCGGGGACGTAGGCAATTTGGCCGAACCTCGATAACATTTTTGGGTGTCGTCTCCTTTACTGCTTTATTGTGCATGCTTGGTTAAACATTTATTGCAGTTTAAATTCCATTGTATATCTACCTTGATTTATTTTACATGCACTAGATTGACCTTAGGCTTGTGTTAGAATCGGTATATTCCCAAGAGGGCGGGTGAATTGGAATTTTAAACTTTTCTCCTAGGTTGAACTAGATGTTGGCAAGAGTATAACAACCTAGGGTCTTTTTATTCAGTTCCAAGTACGCTGATAAATGTAATATGTGGAAATTCAAATCAAGCGCATCATTCTCATAAAAACATACATGTGCGGTGAATATAAAGTGCGACAATATACACAAACACACGATATGTTATCAGGGTTCGGCCAACTGTGCCTACGTCCCCACCTTTAGCGAGCAAGTCAGAGGATTCCACTAAAGGCTCACTTAAGGGTGGAGCAGCATCGTTTACAATTAGGTCAAATTAACATAGGGCTGACCTCAACCTTAACCACGTCAATTAGCGGGGCTGACCTCAACCTACATGCCTTAACAGGAGACGCACCTAGCTTTCCTAACCGAGTCTAAGCCAATCCGGGACTATTCCAAGGCTACTCTCCCTCTTCAGGCCCGTGGCTGGATATACAAAAAATGTGTATATAATCATATGGTACAGTGATTGTGCTTTCGTGTTAAGCAAATATGTACCCAAATGCGCGCAATAACATACACCACAAATATGATTTAATATGTAAGCTCAATGTGGTCTAGATGGTTCAACTCTTAAAGTATTTTCTACCAGTGTAATGCATACGTGAGAGTGTCAAACAAACAATCTTTGTATCACAAGATATGTTCAATATAATAGATCACACAAAGATACTAGCCAGACAATATGTATATTTCAATGAGCAGGTTTCCTCAATCATATGATGCTTCAATAATATATATGTTTGGTTTGCAAAAGATATTCAATCTTTGTATTCAGGAAAGGATATGTGAGTTGATGAATATTGCAATAAAGATTTTATCACATAAACAAATATCTCTTCAAATGTTTTTTAAGATAAAAGCACAATAGATATTTGAAAATGATTTTGAAAAGATTTTGTAAACAAAATACTATACGATATTCTCAGAATATTGCAATAAAGGTGCAAACTTAGAAGATCTAACAAAGTCTTCTTAGGGTAGACTTATCAACAAAGTCCCCTAAGAATCCTTAGGTCTTGCTCTCAAATAAAATCATGCCAAGCAACTAAAATAAGGAGAGCAATCCTTCCCAAACACACACTCAATCCACTTACAAATGATGTACGCACTATTAAACGATAAGCATGAGTGAATGGGGCTAAAAAATGAGTAGGATAGGGTTTTGGATTTTCAGAGAATTTTCCCTTAATCAAAGTGGCTAATCCATCTTAATTTTCTCAAATGATCACATATATATAGGCATAGGAGAAAATATGACCGTTGGGGACGTATTGGGTATTCTTAGGAAAGTTTAATGATATTTAGAACATTTTAACCCTATTTAAAAAATATTAACTACGGTAAAAAATCAGGGCAACTGGAGAGGTCCGATCGACCAGAACAAGTTCGGTCGACCAAGTCTCATAAGGTTCGGTCGACTAGGGGGTTTTTGAACTGAGGGCTCAGTCGACCGGAAGTGGGCAATTTTCCAAATTTTTGAGGTTCGGTTGACTGGGCCATTTTGAACTGCCTGGTTCAGTCGACCAGACCCCTGAAAATTTTCCCAAGGACCCTCCGGTCGACTAGGTAGTTGGAGAACAAAAGTTTTTGGTCGACCAGATGGTCAAAATGTTGACCAGGGTGTGTTTCGATCGACTAGGAGTTTTTGAACTACCTAGTTCGGTCGACCAGGGACTTGGTCAACTGTTGACCCAGGCCTGGTTCGGTCGACCAGGGCAGAATGAACTGCCTGGTTTAGTCGACCGAAAGTGCACCAAGTGTGCATTTCGATCCCGTTTTGATACACACAAACCCTAATGAAATGTCTAACAAATATGTGTGTAAATGTGTGTCCTAGGGTCACTTGACGTCCAATTTGAGGACACCGAAAAAGTCCGGTGTCGGTCGACCGAAAGGTTTTTCTAAGGTCCTTTCTCATTCATGGTTTGTTTTGAGCTTATGTAGTAAATCATACATGTGATGTGTGTGAGCTTATTACAAACCAAATACCTACTTTTATTACAGACCAATTAAGTATATTACAATATAAAATTTGGTCTTCGGGCTTTACTTGCTTTGTGCACATCTTTATCTTAACATTCTTAGTTCTTGTACAAAAACTTAAACACTCATTAGATACAATGAGTATTTGTCATAATCAAAACCAGGTGTAACCAATAAGGTCAACAACTTGTGTAATACTATTGTTTGTGGATTGAATTGCGGCAATAAATTTTAAATACCAATTCACCCCCCTCTTGGGATTGCGCCAAAGCTAACAGCCGTAATTATTATGTTAATGTAAGATTCAAAAAATGCTATTATTTGATTTAAGATAAGCAGTATATGTTTATGTACTATATGTTATCAGAACCCGGATGTTAGTTTAGTTCAGTTTCAGGAGCACGGTACCATAGCTTATAGATCAGATATCTATGATCAGATTGGTGCTAACCACCCCATGAGGGGGTAGGAGATGGATATTCGATGTGGCTTTCAGTGTAGAGTGTAGACGTTCACCTGGCAGTCCGGACCAGGGTGTGGTGGGCCCATCGTACTTACAAACATCTTTGACTCTGCAGTGGTTGGCCAATTATTGTCGGGTCCCGCCTTCGGACTGCATAACTTGTCATGGGGGTAATACATGACATTAGTTAGCTATACATCCTGGGTAGTTTTTAGTATTATAGATTATATCAGATAATACATGATTGGAAATTTGAAATTATATGTTTATCTTACCATATTACGATTTATGCTTTATGTTATGTGAAATGTACGGTATATGTATTACACTATAAATATTCATGTTGCCACACAGCTGATTTTAATTTATCTACCCTTACTGAGAGGTGTCTCACCCTAAGTTTAAATTATTTTAGGAAATCCAGAGAAACTGGCGGGTCAGGGCCACCGCTGAGTGAGTTGAGCTTCCCTGCTAGAAGGGTAAGTTCTGATCTAGGATCAAAAGATTTTGTTATAAGATCCTAGGTTTATTTTGATATTTTGGAGATTGTATATATATATAAATATAGTATCTTTGGGAATATAGTAGACTCTGGTATTATGTAATTATTGGTTGATGAATGTGATTTACATTTACTGCTGCCTAGGTTCCGCTGTATATGATTGGTGTCCCCACTACTCATGGGTTCGGGTTGACTATTTTATTTATTCTACTTTTATTATATGAATATCTAAGCAGGTCGTTACATTTTGGTATCAGAGCCTAGGATACTAGGTTCTGTAGACTTTAGAGTGCAGCAGTAATAATATCAGAGTATAGGATAAGGGGATTTGAGGTCTGATTTTGTAGTTTAAATGCAAGACTTCCGTGGTGGTTTGTGTAATTTTTTTGGGGTAACGATTTCAGGAAATTCATGGTAAACTATCGTCGGGTTGGGTATCAGGTTGCAGGATTGAGTCTTGAATTAAGATCAGAAGAGATGAATTAATTAGGAATAAATACTATATTGGTTGAGGGATATATGTAGTGAAGGGGTTCTGAGTTAAGTTACTTGTTTTTCAGGATGGATCCTAGTGGCAGTAGTGCCCACGCTAGTGGGAATGAGGGTGCTGCACCTTTAGGCGCTGCAAGTAGTAATTCAGATGTAGTTTTACGTAGCATAGCACAACAAGTTATGGCCGAAATTGCCAGGAGTTCAAGGGAACAAGGTGGTCTATCGACAGGCCACGGTAACTCGATAGAGAAGTTCATTAAGATGAATCCTCTGGTTTTCTCAGAAGGAACAGATCTTGCAGTCACTAAAAACTAGGTGCAGGAGATCAAGAAAATATTTGTAGTACTGCAGTGTTCAGAGGAGCAGAAGGTGTTATTTGTTACCTATAGACTGACTGGGAAGGCCGAGAGATGGTGGTCGGCGGTGAAACTTTTGGAACAGCAGAGGATGGTACCTATGGAGATGAGGAGACATTCTTCGACAGGTATTTTTCGGCTTCATCCAGGGAAGCTAAGATAGATGAGTTCTTGAATCTGAAGCAGAGATAACAGACCGTACAATAGTATGTGGTGAGGTTCATTGAATTATCTCGCTTCACCCCGTACATCATACTAGATGAAGTAAAGAAGGTACGACAGTTTGAGAGAGGTTTGAGGAGAGAAATACATAATCAGGTGTCGATATTTAAGTTACAGGATTTTATTGAATTGGTGGATAGGGCCACTATAGCAGAGATTGGAGAGCAGTTAGAGGCTGAGGAGCAGAGGTAGAAGAAGAGATCTGCACCTTCCGGTTCCCAGCAGGGAATCGGCCGTGGTTCGTGGAAGAGAGGTGGCTATTACAGAGATTGGAGACAGGAGACCGAGAATTGCGGT
Source organism: Malania oleifera (assembly GCF_029873635.1). Lineage (NCBI taxonomy): Eukaryota > Viridiplantae > Streptophyta > Magnoliopsida > Santalales > Ximeniaceae > Malania > Malania oleifera. Next base: position 119,678,052 of record NC_080417.1, read on the forward strand.
TTCCAGGATGTGCAGCCATCTCCAACTTGCCCGTCTTGCAGGAAGAGATACCTGGGGGAGTGTCGTGCCGGGCGAGGTGTTTGTTACAGGTGTGGAGAGACATGGCATATGATGATGGACTGTCAGGCTCAAATTAATACTGCTCCTACTCCTAGACCTGGTCGAGGAGGCTACCTGGTGCCATATGGAGGCCAACAATGGAATATAACCCCAGCCAGGGTTTTTGTTTTAATGCCGGATGATATTAAGACAGCCGGTGATGTGGTGATAGATACGGTTAATATATTTTCATTTAAAGTTATTGCACCCTTTGACTTAGGGGCCATGCATTTGTTTGCTTCTGTGGGATGTGTTAAATTGTGTGGGGCTGAAATACAGACACTAGATATTGAATTATTAGTAGCTACACCGACCGGGTCAACAGTAAGATGTAGTAGGGTGCTTCGTGGTTATCCAGTTAATGTTCAGGGGAGGACTCTATCTGCTGATTTGGTAGTGCTAAACATGCATAGGTTTGATATTATTTTCGGCATGGATTGGCTAGCAGCTAATTTTGCCAGTATAGACTGCCATGCGAGAGAAGTAATCTTTAGACTGCCAGGGAGACCAGAATTCAAATTTACAGGGTCACGAGTGCAATCTCTACCTTAGATGGTTTCAGCTATTTAGGCGAGGAGACTACTCTTAAGTGGTTGTTAGGGATTTGTGGCCTTCATGAAGGAAACAACAGGAAATGATGTGAAGCTCACTAGCACACCAGTAGTAAAGGAGTTTACTGATGTGTTCCCAGAGGAATTACCGGGTTTGCCACCTGATCGAGAGGTAGATTTTCCTATTGATCTACTTCTAGGTACAGCGCTGATCTTTAAAGCACCGTACCGAATGGCACCAGAAGAGTTAGTAGAACTGAAAGATCAGTTCCAGGATTTGCTTGATAAGGGTTTCATACGACCTAGTGTACCTACGTGGGGAGCTCCAGTATTGTTCATGAAGAAGAAATACGGGTCTGTGAGGTTGTGCATAGATTATAGGGAGATTAATAAAGTGACAATCAAGAACAAGTATCCTCTACCCCGTATAGATTATTTGTTTGACCAGCTCCAATGTACACGGGTGTATTCTAAGATCGACCTTAGGTCAGGCTATCATAAGGTAAAGGTAAGGGCATAAGATGTATCGAAGATGGCTTTCAGGACTAGGTATGGGCATTACGAGTTCCTTGTTATGCCATTTGGTCTGATGAATTTTCCTGTGATATTTATGGATTTGATGAATATGTTTTCATCTATATTTAGATCAGTTTGTTGTTGTTTTTATTAATGATGTACTGATCTATTTGAGGAGCTATGAGGAGCACGAGATACATTTGAGGTAAGTTTTGCAGATGCTCAGGGAGAAGAAGTTATGTGCAAAGTTTAGTAAATGTGATTTCTGACTCGAGAAAGTTGTGTTTTTAGGGCATATTATCTCAGGAGATGGAATTTTTGTGGATCCTAGTAAGATTGAGGCGGTAGTGAATTGGGTTAAATTAAGGAATGTCTAGGAGATCAGGATTTCTTGGGGTTAGCTAATTATTACCATCATTTCGTTAAGGGATTCTCAACTTTATCATGGCCGTAAGAGGACCTTGTCGACGAAGACACGATTCATCGACGAGAAGATAACGAAAGGGGTTTTGGGCCGTCTGAATTTCGTCGATGAGGAGGTAAGGTTCGTCAACAAGATTACTTAAGGGCTCGTCGACGAATCTGGCCCTATAAATAGTGAAAAACTCATATTTTTATCCAATTTTAGTGCTTCTCTCTCTCTCCTATGGTCTCTCCCACTTCTCTCTTCGTTTCTGGGCCCGTTTCTTGCCGGATCAAAGATTTGAGGCTACCACGACGCTCCTGGAGAAGTTCTCTTCAAGTCTTCCAGAGCTGATCGTTAGGGAAGTTGGTTTGGAAATCATCCCAAATTCAGCGTAAGGCATTTTATTCAGATTATGCCTTTCTCGTAGTTATAAGACATGTTGTAGGTAAGAAAATACTGATGTTTTGTTCTGGGGGATATTGTTTTCAGGAGGTTGAGTTAGGAACTCTGCAGGTATAGGACCAGAATTTAGTAGGGGCTTTTTAGAGTTAAGGTAAGGGAAATATGCTATCCTGAGAATTTTTATGACGTTACTAGAGATTTTACATTTATGTATACACTAGTTTATTACCTAGTTTTATAGAATATGAGTTTTAAAATGCTTGTGTGGCCTAAATGGATATTTATGTGATGAAAAACTTATACAGTTTTACAGCGTATCATACTATATAGAATACACAGTTATAGACAGTATATACAATTTATATAGTTTTTCCAGTATATGGAGTTATACAGAATATATAGATATAGTTATATATTCACAGAGATTATACAGAAAGATATGCATACATATACAACTTTTATATGAATAGTTTTATAAAATAGATATATATACATATACATGTATACAATTTTACTCAGAACAATATATATATATTACAACTTTATATAGAACAATATATATAGTGTTTATAGTATGCCATGTTTCCTATTACCATAACATACAGAGTATACAGACAGTGTATATAGACAGAGAATACAGACAGATATACAGAGATAGCATCAAGATGCTACAGATACAGTATACAGAGATTATAATGTTTATAGTACAGAAAGATAGCATTATGGTAATTTTGAAAATATGATGAAAATAGTAAAAAAGTATATATGTATATATATATATATATATAGTATCAGATCCTTGAGGAAAAATTACAGACGGATATAGATAAAGAATACAGAGCACGATACCATTACTAGATAGAGATAAAGTGCAACAATATATCTCAGATAGTGTGTGGGTATCGTTAGCCGTGCTCGGAGAGTATATAGCTCCCCAGTTCGCTGGGTTGAGGGGGCCGGTTTAACGAGGTAGTAGCCAATCTTGAGCCTAGGAGTGGATGTAGTTTGGCCGGACTGAGGTAGTGTAGAGCATATTGACTTATCTGGAGGGCCGACCAGATTAAGTCCCATCTACGAGCCGCACAACCCTGTCATGAGGGGTCAAATCATGACAAACAGAGTTCTAGGGATAAAAAACAAGTTATGTATATGTATACAACTTTACAGTATATGATGAGTATAGTATGATATTAGTAGTATGAAAAGTAAGAAACACAGATGATACAGTTATATGTTAAATTGTGAAAAGAAAGATATGCTTTACAGATTTATTATTATATTACAATTCAGTTGTTATTTAAATAGTATTCTTAACTTAGTTGCCACACACTAGTAATAACATATTTCCATTTACTGAGCGTCGACTCACCCTATGACTTTAACATTTTTTAGGTGAGTCAGCTTGGCAAGCAAATCAGACTCGCGAATAGAGAGTATATTGATTACCCTGGTTTAGAGGGTAAGTTTGTGTAGGGTTTTGTGTTTTGGGACAGGTATTTTGGAGAGAGATGTATTATATAGTTATGGTATAGAAATACGAATTTCTGGTATTGTATGACGTGTATGGATGTATGGATGTATGGATTATGTTTTCGCTGCATAGGTATGATTTTATTTTCAAAATTTACCCCGGTGCCTTCCGAGGCTCGAGTTCCATAGCAGGGGGTTTCAGAACAGTTAATATATAAAAAAAATGGTAAGAATTTTGAAAGAATTTAGACAATGTTACACTTTGGTATCAGAGCCTAGGTTGCTAGGTTTTGTAGACTTTAGAGTGTAGCGGGAAACAATACCAAAATATAGGAAAAGATTTTAAGGTTTTGTTCTTTGATCTGAATACAAGATTTTGTGGTGGTTTCTGTGTTTTTCCTGGGGTGACGACTTCAGGAAAGTCATAGCAAACTATCGACGAGTTATGTATTTAGGTTATGGGATGTGATTTGGGGTTCAGATCAGAAAGGATGATTAATATGGAATTTGGAGTTTTGGTTGAATGAGTTGGGTCTGTAGAGAAATTGAATTTTGAAATAGTGTTCTATGTGTTTGCGAGATGGACCTGAGAGGCAATAGCACTCACGTTAGTGGGGATGATGGTGCTGGTCCTTCTGGTGCAGTAGGCGGGGATTCAGATGCTGTGCTACGTAGTGTAGCTCAGCAAGTTATGGCTGAGATAGCACGGAGTTCTAGAGAGCAAGGAGGTCCATCTCCATTTCAGGGATGCACCATAGAGAAATTCATGAAGATGAATCCGCCAGCTTTTTCTAGAGCGATTGATCCTGCAGTTGCGGAGAATTGGGTGCAGGAGATAGAGAAGATTCTGATAGTACTTCATTGCACTAACGAGCAGAGAGTTTTATATGCTACATATAGGCTGGCGGGGGAGGCCGAGAGATGGTGAGCAGCCACAAAGTTGTTGGAGGAGCAGAGGGCTATACCAGTGCCTCAGTTAGAGAGGCTTGAGTACAGGAGTTTTTGAGCTTGTCCCAGGGATCATTGACTGTCCAGTAATATGCGGCGAGATTTATCAAGCTCTCTCATTTTTGCCCATATATTGTCCTTGATGAAGTGAAGAAGACCAGAATGTTTGAGAAGAACCTATAGTGAGACATTTACAGACAGGTGGCGATACTGAGGATCCAGGATTTTGCAGAATTGGTTGACAAGGCACTATAGCGGAGGAAAGTTTATCTAGAGAGACAGAGAAACTGAGTCAGAGGAAGCGGACTGCGCCCTCGAGTTTTCAGGTGGGTCCTAGCCAAGGCCCTTGGGGAGAAGGTAGATCTGGCGGAGGCCAGAGACAGATGATGGAGCACGGGGGATTTCAGGGCGAACAACTTCCTGCCATTTGTCCTAGATGCAAACAGAGACATCCTAGTGGGTGCCGACTCGGGGAGAATGTCTGTTATTGTTGCAGAAGGCCCGACCATATGGCTCGATCATGTCAGATGTCATCGAATTATGCACTGGCTCCTAGACCGTTTCGAGGTGGATATCAAGTGCCCTGCAATGGTTAGCATAGGAACACTGCGCCGGCGAGGGTCTATGCGTTGACACCAGGATACGCTGAGACGACTGGAGACGTGGTCACAAGTACCATTACTGCTTTACCATATAAAATTGTTGTTTTTTTTGACACAGGTGCCACCTACTTTTTTATATCAGCGGGGTATGTCAGAATAACCGAGATAGAGACTCAGCTACTAGATGCAGAATTATCTGTGGGTATGTCGATGGGATCTGTGGTTAGATGCAGAAGAGTACTTCGGAATTTTTCAGTAAGTATTCAGGAGGGTGCTTTTAGCCGATCTTATGGTCTTGGATATGCAGGGATTTGATGTGATACTGGGTATGGATTGATTAGTTATTTATCATGCTAGTATTGATTGCCATTAGAAAGAAGTAATTTTCAGACCCCCAGGTGAGTCAGAATTTAGATTTATGGGTTCACGCGTGCATGACTCGCCACGGCTAGTATCGGCTATTCAGGTGAGGAGACTGCTACACGATGGTTGTTAGGGGTATGTCGCATATATAAAAGAATTGCGAAAAGAAACATTGAGACAAGCTGACATACCAGTAGTGAGAGAGTTTCCAGATGTATTTCCAAAAGAATTACCTAGTTTGCTGCCTGATCATGAGATTGAGTTCACTATAGACTTGTTCAAGGGATCTGCACCAGTATCTAAAGCATCGTACCGTATGGCTCCAATCGAGTTGAAAGAATTGAAAGATCAATTACAGGAATTACTGGATAAGGGTTTTATCAGACCTAGTGTGTCGCCCTAGGGAGCGCCAGTTTTGTTCGTGAAAAAGAAAGATGAAACCATGAGGTTGTGCATCGATTATAGGGAGATAAATAAATTGATAGTCAAGAATAAATATCCTCTCCCTAGGATCGATGATTTATTTGATCAGCTCCAGGGGACCCAGGTTTACTCTAAAATTGATCTGCGGTCAGGCCACCATCAGGTGAAAATTAAAGCATAAGATATCTCGAAGACCGCATTTCGTACCAGGTATGAGCATTACGAGTTCTTAGTGATGCCATTCGGGTTGACTAATGCGCCAACAATATTTATGGATCTAATGAATCGAGTGTTTCATCAGTATTTGGACCAGTTTGTGGTTATGTTCATTGATGATATACTGGTCTACTCGAAGAGTTTTAAGGAGCACAAGCATCATTTGAGACTGGTGTTGCAGGTATTAAGGGAAAGGAAATTATATTCTAAATTCAAGAAATGTGAGTTCTGGTTAAGGCAAGTTACTTTTCTTGGCCATGTGATCTCAGAGGCAGGTGTATCAATTGATCCAAGTAAAATAAAGGCAGTGATGAGTTGGGAAAGGCCAGGAAATGTTCAGGAAGTCAGGAGTTTTCTGGGATTAGAAGGTTATTACCGGCGTTTTGTGGATGGTTTCTCCAAGCTATTAGGTCCTTCAACATGACTTACGAGGAAAAATTTGAAATTTGAATGGACCGATGACTGTGAGTAGAGTTTTCAAGAGTTAAAGCAGCGATTAGTTTCAGCTCCAGTACTGGCTATTCCTTCAGGGAAGGATGGTTTTGTAATATACAATGATGCCTCTTTGAAGGGTTTTGGATGCGTGTTGATGCAACACGGAAAGGTTATTGCATATGCGTCTAGGCAGCTTAAAGAATATGAGAAAAATTATCCTGTCCATGATTTAGAACTTGCTGCAGTGATATTTGCTCTCAAGATCTGGAGGCATTATTTATATGGTGGAAAGTGCGAGATTTTCACAGATCATAAGAGTTTGAAATATTTCTTCAACTAGAAAGAGTTGAATATGAGACAAAGAAGGTGGTTAGAACTTATTAAAGACTATGATTGCATGATTAGTTACCACCTAGGAAAAGCGAATGTAGTGGCAGATGCTCTGAGCAGGAAATCAAGAGGACCCGTATTGGCAGCTATGGAGACTCAGCACTCAATTCTGGTGGATTTGGAGAGGCTCAGTGTAGAATTGGTAGAGAAGAGTCCTCAGGTAGTTATTTCCAGTCTAGTAGTTCAGCCTACACTATACGAGAGGATTAAAGCAGCTCAGTGCGATGATGCAGAATTGGCAAAGGTGATGACTAGAGTGCGGGATGGTCGGGGAGAGCAGTTCAGCATATCAGATGACAGAGTTCTATGATTCCATACTAGGCTATGTGTTCAAGCAGATATTGAGATTAGGAGAACTATACTGGAGGAGGCTTATAGATCCCTATACACGGTCCATCCCGGTAGTACTAAAATGTACAAGGACCTGCGAAAGTATTTCTGGTGGAGTGGAATGAAGAGGGAGATAGCCAAATTCGTTCACCAATGCTTGACGTGTCAATAGGTTCAAGCTGAGCACTAGAGACCAGTAGGACAGTTGCAGCCACTGTTTATTCCAGAATGGAAATGGGACCACGTTTCGATGGACTTCGTTACGGGGTTGCCACAGTACGATAGGGAATGAATGCGATTTGGGTGGTTGTAGATCGTCTGATGAAAACTGCTCATTTCATCCATATTAAAATCAGCTATTCCATGGACAGATTGGCAGAGATATATGTTCAGGCGATAGTTCGCGTCCATGGTGTGCCGGTATCCATAGTCTCCAACCGAGATCCTCGGTTTACTTCACGATTCTGGAAAAGTTTTCAAGAGGCTATGGGTATGCAGTTAGCTTTTAGCACTGCTTTTCATCCCCAAACAACTGATCAGACTGAGAGGACGATTTAGACACTAGAGGATATGTTTTGTGCTTGTGTGCTTGATTTTGGAGGCAGTTGGATTCAATTTATGCCTTTAGTTGAATTTGCTTATAATAACAGCTACCAAGCTAGTATCGGCATGGCTCCATACAAGGCATTGTATGGTAGGAGATGTCGTTCTCCTCTCTTCTGGGACGAAGTAGGCAAAAGGAAAATTTTGGGTCCAGAGATAGTACAACAGGCTTGTGACAAGATTCGACTAATTAAAGAAAGAATCAGTATAGCACAGAGTCGGCTGAAAAGTTACGCAGATACTCGCCGCTAAAAGTTAGAGTTTGATTTGGGAGATCGAGTATTTTTGTAGATAGCTCCTCTGAAAGGAGTTATGAGGTTTGGAAAGAAGGGCAAGTTGAGCCCTAGGTATATTGACCCTTATGAAATACTAGAGAGAATAGGGTCAGTTGCTTATAGGCTAGCTTTGCCTCCAGCTTTGGATCGAATTCATGACGTGTTTCATGTTACTATGTTAAGGAAATACGTCCCAGACCCATCCCATATCATTAGCTATGCAGATTTTGGACCAGTACAGATTTTGGACAGAAAGGTTCAAACTTTACGCACTAAAGAAATACAGTTAGTTAAAGTTTTGTGGAGGAATTACGCCATAGAGAAAGCTTCTTGAGAGCTTGAGGAGCAGATCAAATAGAAACATCCACAGTTGTTCCAGGAGGTATAGAGGTAATCAAGTAAAGTATGATAGTTCGATAAGTTTCTTTTGCAGGTACATGTATTGATTTTAGTTAGTAGATAGTTTTAGTTTTATATGTGTAATTTCCCAGAACATAAATGTAACCACGGTATTCCTCCGCCACAAGTGAGGGTAGGAAATAAAATAAGTAGACCCTTTTCCTTTACAGAATGATGGAGTGTATAGATGGACATACAGATAGTAAATTTCGAGGATGAAATTTTATAAGGAGGGGAGAATGTAACAACCCGAATAATAATATTATTTGAATAATAAAGAGAAAGAGAATTTTCATGGGCCTCGTCAATGAACACAGGGGATTCGTCGACGAAGGCATGAGAGGACCACGTCGACGAAGACAAGATTTATAGACGAGAAGATACCAAGAGGGGTTTTGGGCAGTTTGAATTTCGTCGACGAGGAGGTAAGGTTCGTCGACAAAATTACTTAAGGACTCGTCGATGAGGTGACGTGTCTCGTCAACGAATCTGGCCCTATAAATAGTGAAAAACTTGGATTTTTATCCAATTTCATTGCTTCTCTCTCTCTCTCCTACGGTCTCTCCCACTTCTCTCTTCGTTTTCGGGCCCGTTTCTCACCGGATCGTAGATTTGAGGCTACCACAATGCTCCTGGCGAAGTTCTCTTCAAGTCTGCCAAAGCTGATCATTGGAGAAGTTGGTTTGGAAATCATCCCAAATTCAGGGTAAGGCATTTTATTCAGATTATGTCTTTCTCGTAGTTGTAAGAAATGTTGTAGGTAAGAAAATACTGATGTTTTGTTATGAGGGATATTGTTTTCAGGATGTTGAGCCAGGAACTCTGCAGGTATAGGGTCAGAATTTAGTAGGGGCTTTTCAGAGCTAAGGTAAGGGAAATATGCTATGCTAGGAATTTTTATGACGTTATCAGAGATTTTACATTTATGTATACACTAGTTTATTACCTAGTTTTACAGAATATGAGTTTTAAAATGCATGTGTGGCCTGAGTGGATATTTATGTGATGAAGAACTTATATAGTTTTACAGCGTATCATACTATACTGAATACACAGTTATAGACAATATATACAATTTGTATAGTTTTTCTAGTATATGGAGTTATATAGAATATATAGATATAGTTATATATTCACAGAGATTATACAGAAAGATATGCAAGCATATACAACTTTTATATGAATAGTTTCATAAAACAGATATATATATATATATATATATATACATGTATACAGTTTTACTCAGAACAGTATATATATATTACAGCTTTATACAGAACAGTATATATAGTGTTTATAGTATGTCATGTTTCCTATTACCATAATATACAGAATATAAAGACAATGTATATAGACAGAGAATACAAATAGATATACAGAGATAGCATCGAGATGCTACAGATATAATATACAGAGATTACAATGTTTATAGCACAGAAAGATAGCATTATGGTAATTTTGGAAATATGATAAAAACAATAAAAGAGTGTATATGTGTGTGTGTGTGTATATATATATATATATATATATATGTATGTATGTATAGTATCAGATCACTAAGGAAAGATTACAGACGGATACATATAAAGAATACAGAGCACGATACCGTTGCTAGATAGAGATAGAGTGCAACCACATATCTCAGATAGTGTGTGGGTACCGTCAGCCGTGCTCGGAGAGTATGCAGCTCCCCAGTTCACTGGGTTGAGGGGGTCAGTTTGATGAGGTAGTAGCTAGTCCCGAGTCTAAGAGTAGATGTAGTGTGGCTAGGCTGAGGTAGTGTAGAGTATATTGACTTATTTGGAAGGCCGACCAGATTAAGTCCTGCCTACAGGCCGCACAACCCTATCATAAGGGGTCAAATCATGATATACAGAGTTTCAGGGATAAAACACAGTTATGTATATGTATACAAATTTGCAATATATGATGAGTATAGTATGATATTAGCAATATGAAAAGTAGAAAACACAGATGATACAGTTATATGTTAAATTGTGAAAAGAAAGATATGCTTTACAAATTTATTATTGTATTACAGTTCAGTTATTATTTAAACAGTATTCTTAACTTAGTTGTCACACACTAGTAATAGCATATTTCCACTTACTGAGCGTCGACTCACCCTATGACTTTAACTTTTTTTAGGTGAATCAGTTGGGCAAGTAAATCAGACTCATGGATAGAGAGTATATTGATTACCCTGGTTTAGAGGGTAAGTTTGTGTAGGGTTTTGTGTTTTGGGACAGGTATTTTGGAGAGAGGTGTATTATATAGTTATGGTATAGAAATACGAATTTTTGGTATTGTATGACGTGTATGGATGTATGGATTATGTTTTCACTGCATAGGTATGATTTTATATTCAAAATTTACCCCGGTGCCTTCCAGGGCTCAAGTTCCATAGGAGGGGGTCAGAATAGTTAATATAAAAAAAAAATGGTAAGAATTTTGAAAGAATTTTGAGGATGTTGCACAGAGATTTTGTATACGGTTCATCCCGATAGTACGAAAATGTACAGGGATCTACGAGAGTTTTATTGGTGGAGTGGTATGAAGAGAGAAATTACCGAGTATGTAGCCTAGTGCTTGACGTGCTAGTAGGTAAAAGATGAGCACCAGAGGCCAGCAGGTCAGTTGTAGCCGTTATTTATCCTAGAGTGGAAGTGGGATCATATATCTATGGACTTTGTTTTAGGGTTTTCATCGACATCGCATGGCCAGAATGCAATTTGGGTGATAGTAGACTGGTTGACTAAGACCACCCATTTTCTCCCTATCAAGATCAGCTATTCCCTCAACCATTTAGCGGAGATTTACGTCCAAGAGATAGTTTGTTCTCATGGAGTGCTCGTATCTATTGTGTCAGACCGAGACCCGCGTTTTACGCCATGGTTCTGGATAAGCTTGCATGAAGCTCTAGGGTCTCAGGTATCATTTAGCATGACATTCCATCCTCAGTCACATGGGCAGACTGAGATGACGATACAGATACTAGAAGATATGCTCCGAGCATGTGTATTAGATTTTAGGGGTAGTTGAACTCAGTTCATGCTGCTGGTGGAATTTGTGTATAATAACAATTTTCAGGCAAGCATTGGTATGGTACCGTTTAAGGCGCTGTATGGTAGGAGATGTCGATCTCCTTTATATTGGGACAAGATGGGTGAGCGGCAAGTTGTGGGACCAGAGTTGGTACGGCAAGCGTATGATAAAGTTCGGCTCATCAGGGATAGAATCAGTGCAGCTCAGAGCCGACAGAAGAGTTATGTCGACAATTGCTGTAGGAATTTGGAGTTCGATGTGGATGATCATGTATTTTTTAAGATAGTTTCATTAAAAGGGGTTATGAGGTTTGGTAGGAAGGGTAAACCTAGCCCTAGGTTTATCGGTTCGTTTGAAATTTTAGAGAAAGTGGGGTTAGTGGCCTATAGGCTAACTTTGCCACCTACACTATCCAGGATGCACGACATATTACACGTATCCATCTTGAGGAAATATGTCCCAAATCCTTCTCATATTATCAGCTATAATGAGTTGGAGCTCAATGATTCGCTCGTCTATGAGGAGGTACCAGTGCAGATTCTAGATAGAAAGGAACAGGAACTACGTAATAAGAAGATTCCTCTGGGAAAGGTTCTATAGAGGAATCATGCAGTAGAAGAGGCTTATTGGGAGCTTGAGGAATAGATTAGATAGAAATACCCGCAATTATTCTAAGAAGTCCATACGTGATTATGAAATGTGAGTAAATATGTATTGTTTCTTTTGCAGGTACATGTAATGCTTTAGTTAGTAAGTGGTATTTTAGCTTCGGGAGAAATTTTATTTTGATTTATGTAATCTCCCAGGACTTGAAATGTAACCACGATATTCCTCTGCTATAAGTGAGGGTAAGTAATAAAATAAGTAGACCGTTTTGCCTAATAAGGGATGATGAATTATATGAATAGTAAATTTCAAGGACGAAATTTATAAGTAGGGGAGAATGTAATGATCCAAAAAATAATGGTATTTAAATAATAAAGAGGGAGGGAAATGGAAACAGAAACAGAAGGAGGCAGTAGACTTCGTCGACGAACGCAGAGGAATTTAGATCAAGGACTCGTCGACGAATACAGGGGATTCGTCGACGAGGATAACATAGGGTCTCGTCAACGAGGGTGAGCTTCGTCGATGAGAAGATACCGAGAGGGGTTTTTGGGCAACTCTGAATTTTGTTGATGAAGGGGAGAGTTCGTCGACGATGAGCCTTCTTGACCTCGTTGACGAGGTGGCGTGGCTCGTCGATGAAGGCCAGTGTATAAATAGGCCGAACTTCATTTTTAAGCATAATTTTCGACACATAAACCTCTCTCTCTCTCTCTCTCTCTCTCTCTCTCTCTCTCTCTCCTCCTTTCGGTTCTCCACCTTTCCCTCTTCGATTTCGAGTTGGATTTCTGCTGGTTCGAGAATCTAAAGCCACCACAATGCTTTTGGAGAAGTTCTCTGCATATTTGCTAGAGTGGATCATTGGTGGAACTCCACTGAAATTCATCCCTAAGTTGAGGTAAGACTTTTTATTCGAAATTTGGTCTTTCCACAGTTGAAGGAAATGATGTACTCAAATAAATACTGAAGTTTAGTTCTAAGAATTATCATTTTCAGGGTATTACTTAGGGTTTCCTATGGGTGTAAGACCAGCATTATAGAAGGGCTTTTTAGTTGCTAGGTAAGGGGATAAATTAAAATAGTTATTTTCCATTAAAATTACTATTAGTTAATAGTAGAATAATTTTCAAAAAGCACGTGATTATATATAAGTATAATTAAGAAAATGTATGTTTGGGAAAATACTGCAATTGTACAGGAAATGTGATTTCATAACGGAATATACAGTTTCATTCAATTTATGTGGCATGAATATTATTTTATACATATATATATATATATATATATATATATATATATATATATTATAACATGTTAAGTTAGATTTACAAGATAAAGCATGTTCACAAATATTTTCAAGAATAACATGATAACCACATTAATTTATGATTTCAGAATATATGATATGTTCGGCGCAAGGCTGTAATGATGTTTGGCTCGAGGCCGTATTTACTCATGTTATTCGGTGCAAGGCTGTATTTATTCATGTTTTCGGCACAAGACCGTAATTATTATGTTAATGTAAGATTCAAAAAATGCTATTATTTGATTTACGATAAACAGTATATGTTTATGTACTATATGTTATTAGAACCCGGATGTTAGTTTAGTTCAGTTTTAAGAGCATGGTACCGTAGCTTATAGATCAGATATCTATGATCATATTGGTGCTAACCACCCTACGAGGGGGTGGGAGATGGATAGTTGATGTGGCTTTCAGTGTAGAGTGTAGAGTGTAGAGTGTAGACGTCCACCTGGCAGTCCAGACTAGGGTGTAACAGGCCTATAAGAACCCGAACCATGATATATGGGTTTAAATAAATAAGAGAGGGGCAAATTGGAAATTTAGCAGATTTTTTCGATGAAGCCAGAGTTTGTCGACGAAGTTTAGAGGCTTGTCGATGAGAAGAAGCTGAGAGATTTTGGGAAACCAGTGATATCAGGATTCGTCGACGAATCCACCATCTCGTTGACAAGCTGTCTATACAACCTCGTCGACGAGGACGCCCGAGTCAAAGGGCTATAAATAGAAGTTCTCTTTACTTCCAAGCTAAGAAATCCAACTCTCTCTCTCTCTCTCTCTCTCTCTCTCTCTCTCTCTCTCTCTCTCTCTCTCTCTATAACTCTCCATACTCTCTATCTCTCTAGATTTCATTGTCGTTTGTCGCGATCATTTATCCGAAGTTACCACGAGGATCATGGAAGGATTCTCTACAAAACCTACGGATCGAAATCCTATTTTGGATATTTTCAGGTTTCGGCTTAAAATTGAGGTAAGGCTCGGTTTTCTTTTCTGATCTTGTAGTTTGGTGGAGGATGGGGTTGTGAGTATCTTATGTACTATTGATTGTAGGTTTTAGAACTCGGTTCGCTATTTAGGGGCCTTAGAATTCGGGATTTACTATTTAGGGAAAGGTAAGGGGAATTGTGTTTATATCGGTTATTTTTAAAATCGGACTCGGTAGAACTATGGTTTACGGTCCTGTGTGTGTTTTGACTACTCATTTTGGGAATCTAACGAGGAAAACTATGAATTTTTCATGATTACAATTTTGGGAAAAAGGGGGCGACGGGCTGCATCCCTGGTTTTGTTGAAAACCGAATGTATATGTTGATTTATACTGTGTTATAGGGATGGTTGTGCCTTGACTTTTTTAAACTATATTTTTTTGGAAAATCATGATTTTAGATTACCAAATGAGTGTGGTTTGTTTGGTTATATGAGTATATGCATGTGTGGGTGATTGGTTGAAATGTTGGTAGGAACGCAGTTTCGAATTGTTCCAGGTAGTGAGAGTGTCCGGCTTTATATCCGATGGCATATGAAATTGTTGGCCATAGATTGGCAAAGTTTCCGACTCTATATCCGAGGGCGTGAGCCTATTCCGGAAGATCAAGCCGAAGGGTGTGGACCCACCAGTTTAGCGCCGGTATGATGCCATGGGAGTCGGGGACTAGCCACGTGTTGATGGCGCCGTGTTTCGTGGGTTGGCCATGGGCCAATGCCGTATGTCACGAGCCAGCTTTGGGCCGATGGGTGTGACGACACCGGGATTGCTTATCATGTGTGTGTGCGCGTGTATGCACTGTTGTGAAATTAGTACTAGAACTGCATTTAACTGTGTGTATGTTGCATCATGATAACACTTAAATGCCACACACCGATATAACCTGTATTCTTCCTTACTGAGAGGTGTCTCACGCCTATTGTACGTACATATTTTTTAGGTCCTTTGAGTAACCGGAACTAGCGTCCTTGTGTGTCGAGAGCGTAGTGGCCGGTGTACTGCGGGTAGCGCTTAGGTAAGTGTTAGGACTTATATTTTGTGGGTTGCTGTTTTGAGATATGTTGGGCACCCATTTGTACGTTATTTGACGGAACCTTGATTCTGTCCTTATATAGACTCTGGTATGGTACTGTATGTATATAGGATGACCTTAGTTCGCTGCATACATTCTGTTATGTTTGGATGTGTATAGGATGCTTGGGAACCCCACGGGGTCGGACCCTTATCCTTTGCTCTGTATCTTGGATGTTTTATTTGATACCAGGATTGGTTGGTTTATATTTTCACCCCTAGGTCCCATTTTCAGGTTTGGGGTGTGACAGGGCCCATTGTACTTACAGACATTTTTTACTCGGCAGTGGTCGGCTAGGTCCCGCCTTCGGGCTGCGCAACCCGTCATAGGGGGTAATACATGACATCAACTAGCTATACATCCTGGGTAGTTTTCAGTATTATAGATTATATTAGATAATACATGATTAGTATGATTACTTGGAAATATGAAATTATATGTTTATCTAACCATATTACGATTTACGCTTTATGCTATGTGAAATGTATGGTATATGTATCACAGTATTAATATTCATGTTGACACACAACTAATTTTAATTTATCTACCCTTGTTGAGAGGTGTCTCACCCTAAGTTTAAACTATTTCAGGAAACCCGGAGAGATCGGCGGGTTAGGGCTGCCGCTGAGTGAGTTTAGCTTGCCTGCTAGAAGGGTAAGTTCTGATGTAGGATCAGGAGATTTTGTTATAAGATCCTAGGTTTATTTTGATATTTTGGAGATTAATATATAAATACAGTATCTTTGGGAATATAGTAGACTCTGGTATTATGTAATTATTGGTTAATGAATGTGATTTAGGTTTACTACTGCCTAGGTTCCGCTGTGTATGACAGGTGTCCCCGCTACCCACGGGATCGGGTTGACTATTTTATTTATTCCGCTTTTATTATTTGAATATCTAAGTAGGTCATTACAGCCGGTATCCATACTCTCAGACTGTGACCCACATTTTACATCGCGGTTTTAGAGGAGTTTGCAAAAGGCCTTGGGGATTCAGCTAGCATTTAGCACCGCTTTCCATCCTCATACAGATGGTTAGACAGAGAGAACAATTCAGATACTTTAGGATATAATGCGAGCATGTGTATTGGATTTTGGGGGTAGCTAAACTCAATTTTTACAGCTAGTTGAATTTGCTTATAATAACAGTTATCAGGCTAGTATCGGCATGGCACCATACGAGGCGTTATATAGTAGAAGATGCCGATCTCCTCTTTTCTGGGATGAAGTCGGCGAGAAGCGAGTTTTGTGTCCATAAATAGTATAGAAAATGTACGATAAAGTCCGACTTATTCAAGATAGAATCAGTGCAGCACAGAGTCGGCAGAAAAGCTACGTGGATACTTGCTGCCGGGAATTGAAATTTGAAATGGGTGATCATGTATTTTTGAAAATCGCACCATTGAAGGGGATCATAAGGTTTGGGAAAAGGGGTAAGTTGAGCCCTAGGTTCATTGGCTTATTTGAGATACTTAATAGGATTGGGTTAGTTGCCTATCGGCTGGTTTTACTGCCATCTCTATTCAGGATTCACGACGTGTTTCATGTCTCTATGTTAAGGAAATACGTCCTAGATCCTTTTCATATCATTAGCTATGAAGAATTGGAACTCAGTAGTGATCTAGCATACGAAGAAGCTCCAGTGCGGATCCTAAATAGAAAAGAGCAAGTATTGCGCAACAAAAGGATTCCGTTAGTAAAAATCTTGTGGATGAATCATGTAGTAGAAGAAGTCTCGTGGGAGCTTGAAGATGAGATTAGACAGAAATATCCCCACTTATTTAGTGAACACAGCGGTGATGTATAGATTAGAGTAGTAGTAATTTTTGTTTTGTTGAACACAATGGAATTGTAATGTAGTGTATAGGATAGGTAGTATTTTGGTTTTGGGGGAATTTTATTTTATAATTGTAATCTCCCAAAACTACCTATGTAACCACGATATTCCTCCGTCATAAGTGAGGGCAACTAATAAAATAAGTAGACCATTATGCCTTTAAAGGATGATGAGTTATATGAATAATAAATTTCGAGGACGAAATTTTATAAGGAGGGGATAATGTAATAACCCAAAGAATAATGATATTTAAATAATAAAGAGGGAGGAAAATGGAAATAGAAACAGAAGAAGGCAGCGGAATTTGCCGACGAATGCGGCCTCATCAAAAAACACAGGGGATTCGTCGATGAGGGTACAAGAGGGTCTCATTGACGAGGGCATGTTTCGTCGACAAGAAGATACCGAGAGAATGTTTTGGGCGATTCTGAATTTCATCGACGAAGGGGAGAGTTCACCGATGAATTTCCTATTAGACTCGTCGACGAGATGACGTGGCTTGTTGACTAAGAACGCAGTATAAATAGCCATAAGCTTGAGTTAATCGCAGAAAAATCAACGCAAATCTTCCCCTCTTTTTCCTACGGTCTCTTCTCCATCTCTCTTCGATTTCGGCCTCGTTGTTCGCTGGATTGATGATCTGAGGCCACCATGTCACTCCTGACGAAGTTCTCTCCAAGTTTACTGGGGCAGATCGTCAGTGGGATCGAGTTGAATTTCTTCCCAAAATCAGCGTAAGATCTTTTATTCAGTTTTTGGCCTTTTGGCAATTGCAGGAAATGATGGAGAAAAAAAAATAATGATATTCTATTCTGGCGAATGTTGTTTTCAGGGTATTGAGTAGAAAGCCCTGTGGGTGTTGGACCAGTATACTATAGGGGCTTTCCAGTAGTCAGGTAAGGAAAATATGCTATGCTAGGAAACCCTTTTATTATTTCAGAACGAACTATATGTTTTTATCAAATTATTATTTATATTATATATATATATATATATATTTACAGTTTCCAGAACTTGATAATATTAGTATTTATTTTTGTGGCTTGAGTTGATAACATAACAGTACTATAATTATAGAATTTGGGAAGACCATGTTTATATTTATTAATAGAAATACCATGATATTTGCATATTTATAGAATGACGAATTTTTCAGTGTACAGTATACTCAAAAATAGGCATTTTCAGTAACTTCAGAATAACACGTTTATTAGTACTATAATGCCCCAATATACAGATATTTAGACAGCAATTCAGTTATATAAAAATCATATTTTTAGTCAGTTTATTTAAAATTTCAGATAAATTTTATGGGGTTATGTCATTTTAGAAACTACAGTAAAAACAGTATATTACAGATATCATTTACCTATATAGTATCAGACCTTGATGGATCAGACAGTAGAGCACGGTACCTTTGCTACAGATATTCAGTTCAGAGTGCAACCTCTTTACTCAAACAGTAAGTGGTATGAGGTTGATCGTGCCCACGTTAAGAGAGGTTCTCGATCAGATACGGATTAAGGGGGCCGTTCAGATTGTCAGAGTTCAGTTGACTTACCCTAGTCGGCCAGCTATAGGAGGTCCCGCCTTCGGGCCGCACAACCCTGTCATGAGGGGTTAAATCATGACATATAGCCATCCAGGGAAATTACCTCAGATATTATAAGTAGATTTCCAGAAATAGTGATAGTATTATGAAAAGTAAATTTGTATAGTTTTAATATATGTTGTTTATACCAGCATTTACAAATTTCAGTTATCCACGACATTATTTTTAAATCAGATTATTTATACAGAAATATAACAAATTTCAGTTATCCACGATATTATTTTTAAATCAGATTATTTATACAGAAATATAACTTTGTAGCCACACACTAATAATAGCATGTTTCATCGTACTGAGCGTTGGCTCATCCCAGTATTAAATTATTTTTCAAGTCAACTAGCTAGGCAAGCAGAGCAAGCTTGCAGGTAGACGGCTATTGTACTGCCCTTTTTGATAGTGAGTATTTTTGGGTGGCATGTTTTTGTAATCCCTTAGTATCAGTAAGGGTAGTTTCGAGAGAATAGTATATTGTGGGTTGATTTGTCACTCTGGTATTGTATTATGTGTGGATTTGTTTTATATGATTGACCTTCCGCTGTTTAGGTTAATGATTGGATTTAAAACTAGGGAAAAAGATTTTATTTTATTAGCAGGAGGTTACAAAGGTGTTTGAGCGCTATCATCAAAAACAAAGACTGACTATGGCATCTAAGGTATGGACATATGAATTTTGAAAGTTTGAAATAGTTAGGAAGTAAGAAGATGATGAAAGGCTTACCCAGCATCCACCATCCAAATGTGATATGTGAAAGCTGTATTATGAGCAAGCAACATAGAAAAAACTTTGGAAAGCAAGCTGACTGTAGATCTACCATGCCGCTCGAGCTAGTACATATAGATGTGTGTGGTCTACTAAGACCATTTTCAAATGGACATAATCGATACTTCCTCACCTTCATTGACGACTATAGCAGGAAGACCTGAGTCTACTTTCTGAAAAGGAAGTCAAAAGTGTTCGACAAATTCAAAGAGTTCAAAGCTCCTTTGGAGAAATAGAGTGGCTACTGCATCAAGTCACTCCGGTCAGACCAATGAGGAGAGTACAAAGACAAAACTTTCCTAGAATTCCTTAAGCAACAAGTGATTCAAATACAGTTCACACTAACCTACACTCCCCAGTTGAATGGTGTAGCCAAAAGGAAGAACCGCACAATCCTTAACATGGCTAGAAGCATGTTAAAGGATAAGAATATGCCCAAGAGTTTTTGGGCAAAAGCAGTGTCATGTGTAGTCTATCAATTCAATCGGTGTCCTACAAAGAGTCTTGATACAAAGACACTATATGAAGCCTGGAGTACTCACAAGCCCAGTGTGAGTCATCTTAGGGTGTTGGGCTCCATAGCCTATGCCAAGATCCCAGAAGCAAGAAGGACAAAGATGGATAATAAAAGAGAAAAATGTATCCTTGTTGGATACGGCGATAGCACCATGGGATATCGACTCTACAATCCCATCAATAAGATATTCTTTCACAATCGGGATGTCATTTTTAAAGAAAATGAATCGTGGAAATGGGACCACGCTGAATGTTCTAAAGATGCGGAATTGACACTTGAAGGAGAAGAACCTACACAAACAAAAGAAGTGACTATCGAGTCACAAGTTCCCGAAGTGCATACACCTCCACACAGTTACCATTCACCATAGAGGAATGAATTTTCATCACCAATTGAGCGTGAAATCTCAGACATGAGGCCTAGATGTGTCCGTAACCTAGCTGATCTGTATGAAAATACAAACCAATGGAAGAGTATGTTGCTCTAAACTATCTGTTGCTGACTAGCGACCCAATTAGCTTTGAGAAGGCTAATGAAGAAAACAAATGGATAAAAACGATGGATGAGAAGATTCAATCCATCAAGAAAGGCAAGACTTAGGAGCTGACGAATCTCCCGAAGAGCCACAAAACTATTGGTGTAAAATGGGTCTACAAGACCAAGAAGAACGATGAAGGATAAGTCCAGAGATATAAAGCAAGACATGTCGCCAAGGGTTACAGGAAGAAAGAAGTGGAGTTGATATCTTGTAGAACACATGATCAGATTGTTGACATTTTTACAAAACCACTCAAGCATGATATTTTTGCAAGACTAAAGACAATACTCGGAATGACAAAGTTAGAAGAGTAAAATTTAAGGGGGAATGCTAAAATAGTAAACTTGACGGTGGACGGTGGTAGCAATGGTTGACGACGGCTGCCAACCAGCCGCTTCTTCTGTCACCAACCTCACCTACTAGCTACATTTGTTGATTATTGTGTTTTCGTATCTGCTATAAATTGTTGTGTGTGTGCAATGTAGTGTGATGTGTAGACAGAGTAAAACCAGTGAGCGAGAGAGAGAGATAGAGAGAGTTGTGACTTGAAGTTCTTTATATCTATTTTCAGATTAAAATACATTGTTATTGCATTTATTCTCATTGAGTTTCAGTCACAATTAGTGACTGAGCGTTCCTTTCCACCCATCATCTAGATCATAATGCTACTATTTTCCAATATTAGTGTCGATCCCTTTCTGTACAAAAAGAAATAGCTAGGAAAGAAAAAAAAAAATGGAAGGTACAATTAACATACTGGTACCATCATTTTGGGGAGAAAGTGAAAAGTGGGAAGTAGGAGAGCACTGAAGGACCACTTTATTTTTTGTTGTGATCTTGTGTGTTATGATATTGTAGTGGGGAGGGGGAATGGCATGCACATTGTATTGCACACGGCCTTTAGACGCAGGCTGCGCGCAGGCAGCATGAGCTTAAAACGTAAGGTCATTTTCCGCCATTAGTGGGGGTGCCCATGCATGGGACCAGTGCACATGCAGTGGCCGGCACCACATCCCCCTAAAGGGAAGGCGAGGGTTCGTTAATTTCTGGAAGCTGATAATCCATGATAAAGACGGACGGTCGATCGATCGACCCAGCAATATGAATCATGAATAGGTACGTGGGGGTGTCATGTGTGGTGAAGTGCAAGTTGCAGCCAATGAAACCCAACCAAATCCAATCTTCTTCTTCTTTAATTTCTTTTGAAGTTCAAATATTTAATGGCGGAACCAATTTGGGCCCCCATCCTACCCATGCAGATAAATATAGCTGCTGTCTGCTTTTCTTCTCAAATTTAAAGAAAGTCCACTCTCTTTCCATTCACTACATGCAATATATTATACATATGCAGGACAGATCACATGCGCCCAATGAAAGGGCAAGAGCAGGCAGGGCTGTGCGTCGATCCACTCTCATTTGAACTGCACCCCCAGCATGCATGCATATTGATGCAGCTGTCCGGGGAATTAGTTGGCAGGTACAGTAAGTACTCTTCCCTCCACGTCCCAATTAACTTCTCTATTAAATGATTGTCTGGTCTGTGGTCTTTGCTCACCCAACGTAAAACTTGGTTCCTAGGAAACACTACTACTAATCCTAGAAACGAATACCGGACGCGACGATATTGCAATTTTTAAAGAAACAGAACTATGACAAGGCAGATTGGAGCGAGGAGTCTTGAGGCAGATGTTGGTTCTTCAGGACGAGTAGGAAGTATTTCAGAGCTGACAGCATCGCATTAATTTATTTGCTCAAACTATCACCCTGATGTTTTTGTTGATCTTCAGAATACAACTATACTTTGATTTCTTCCTCTTTGTACATCACTACTGCTGAGCTATCCATAGAATAATCTGGGGCTACTCTAGAATTTTGTTAAAGTAGTACATATGCCTAGAATAAATACAGAATGTGAACTCAAACAAACATACGATAACAAACTGGAATGAAGAAAGATGAGACTCCTGTCCCAACCCCAGAAGGATTTATCACTTACTGAATTTCTCTAAAACTCTATCATAAGGGAGGAAACTAGAGTCAAATATGTGTGATTCAAACTCTATTCCCTATTAACAATATGCTCCTAGAATGTCCCCTATCCTTATCCAATGAGCATGGACAAAATATAAATTGAGCGGAGTGTTTCATGTAGCCCCAAAGACATTGTCTCATGGGAACTAACTGTACTACACTCCTATTTATTCGAAAAGGGTAAAGTCCGGGTAGAGAGCTTGTGAAAGTGTGTACTCAAATATATTTAAAACTCTTTCCCCTAATCTCGACACATCATCATACCTTACAAATACTTATCCATTCATTCACAGCATGCATACATGAATTATTTACACACGTAAAATATTCACAAGTACATATCAATTATCCATATTTATAAACAAAATAACATGGAGTAATAAAAAAGACCACTAAAATTCATATTTAGGATAATTCATAATTAATTAATGACACGACTCTTTAGGTCCTTAGTAGAATCGCCAAGCTTTCGCAACGTCTCAAAGAAGAGTCTGGAATGGCGAGGAATAATAATATTTAAAGTTCGATGGAATCGCCACTAACCTGTTATTGTCCTAGGTGTGATTAGTTCACCTAATTATCATTTCTTGATTTGGTCTCTAGACTAGTCCTTAAGTCAAGGATCTAGTAGTCTTGGCAAATTATCACAATAAAGACTAAGTAGCATCAAATATCCAAAGTCAATGTCTGAGAGTCATATATGCTAACAAATTAGAGTCTATTGATTAAAAAAAAGAGGATATATGACAATAAGGCATATCTTATCTCAAATCATGAGATTTATAATTATTACTTATATCATGTAATAGTGTATAAATACCCCTACTTGTATCCTCTCTAAAGTACGTAGTGTTCACGACTCAACTATTGAATAAAAATATCATTGTTCTTACTGTTTCAATTTTTCTTTATGGTATCAAAGCCATTGTGAACACTATGTCCAAAAAAAAACAAAAACGAAAAAATCACAACCCCTGTATTATCTATATATATATTTACCATTGTATTATCCATACATCTCAATGCTACATCTTAGCATGACGAAAGTTTGACCGTCTTCTTTGAGGATGGATCGGATTCGTCAGCATCATTTCTCAATTACAGATGCAAAAGACATCAACATGTCAACTACTTTCAGAAAAAGAAGATCACACAACAATAACTGAACGTATCTGTACCCTCAAAGGTCTCTCTTCATTATTTTTGCCACAACAAACTTTACTTCCAACCTTGACAAAGTTTGTAGGAGGGTATTAACAATGCATATCGACGGTTTCATCAAACCGTTGACGGTCACATTTGTTTGCTACAAATTTAAATGATGAAGATTCGAAACAAATTATCACAATAAAGACTAAGGAGCGTCAAAGATCCAAAGTCAATGTGTGAGGGTCATATATGCTAAAAAACCAGAGTCTATTTATTGAAAACAACAAAACATATCTTATCTCAAATCATGAAATTTATAATTATTACCTATATCATGTAATAATGCATAAATACCCATGCTTGTATCCTCTAAGTATGTAGTGTTCAGTTGTTGGAATAAAAATATTATTGTTTTTCATGTTTCAGTTCTTCTTTATATACTAAAATAAAAATCAAATAATTGGAAAAAATTTCACCAAATTCATATAAAACTTATCAAATTGAAAAAAAAAAAAGAAGAATTTAATAAGCCAATTATATGAATTTAGCCGGGTTCAATCAGTTAATTCAATTTTAACCAAATAGTATGCAACCCTATTTTTTATTACGAGATTTTGAAAAACTAAAAAATAAATTACAATTTTTATAGTTCTTTAAATTTTTTTTTTAAATGAGAAATATTTTTTATTTTTTGCAACTTAATGGGTCTTTTAAGATTATACTTAAGATTGTGGGAATTTTAATATTTGAATTTAAATCAATATAAATCTGCAATGCATTTTACCTAAATCTCACAAATTTAAGTTGACAGCTAAAAGTTAAGTTCACATTTATATTTTTACGAAATTTGTAAATTTGTAAATTTTTAAAATGTTAATTCTTTCTTTAGTCATTTTAATTTTTCATTTTATTATTTTTATCAATAGAATGCAAAATCCACGCTCCCCCAAAATCCTTTCTCGAGGCCATCTCACTTTCAGAAGCTCTGCCTCATACCTCATCTCTCTTTCTTCTTCAAGCACAACATCATCCAGATCAATATATCTCCACCTCCTTCCCTAGAGCAGCCGCACCGATAGCCTCAACGCCTCCGAGCCGCTTGCGATGTCCTAATCATTGCGATCCCATATTCATCGAAACCTCAATCAAAGCGCAGGCGGGCTTCGGCGACTGAGAGGGAGGAGCAACGGCGGGATGTTGGCGATTTTGGCGACGGCTTGGCAAACGATGCAGTGCGTTGATCTGGCGCCGAGCAAAATCGCGATTTTGGTGATGGCTTAGCTGCGGCGGATGGGCGGGGGCCGTTCAAACAGGGTGGGGGAAGCGTCCATTGCACAGTGCTGCTGCCTGCCGCTTCGGCTGGCAGGGGAGGCAAGGTTTTTCCGTTTTTTTTTTTTTTTCAATCACACAGCCGTGGGGAGTGGACGGCTGGCAGAAGAAGAGAAGTAGGGCGGAAGGAACAACTGCAAGCACAAAAATAAAATAAGGTAAGGGCAGGAGAGGATGTATATAAAGTTGCAGAGGGCAGATTTGTAAATTAGCGGGAAATTTAGAAGTACAGGGGAGGGGAGGGATTGGAGGCTGGTGTTTGAGTAGTGAAGAAATAATGAATGCCGTACACAAACTTCAAGAAGCCCAAATGAAGATGACCATGGTCTTGTAGGAAGGCAGCCAGTGCTTTGTCTACATAGACGATGAATAATAACAATATATATATATATCAGCTGGACGATGATCGAGGAACTGGATAGGTATGAATGCCAATTTTATTTATTTATTTTTAACATAGAGAAACAGAAAATAACCCATGCATATATTATACCTGGTACAGGGCCACGCAATTAAAGAGCCTTAATTTGATTTCAGTAAAGCAAACGGTGGGTGGGATGCATGGTAGATTGTGGTTAATTGTTTATATATATATATATATATATAAATAATTATGAGGAGAGCGATGGCATCACTGTGGGCTTGTTTGTTCTGTCACATCGGTATATACATATGGGGCAATTGGCATCCCCCTCCCATCCTCTCTTCTTCCCTAGCTTCAGGCTTCATATGGCAGCATTCAGTATCCGTGCCCAGTCCCGCTCACCTCACGGGAAGACACACAGAGAGAGATTAAAAGGAGAGAGGGGGGGAGAGGGGGGGGGGGTGCGCTAGAAGTAAAGTAAAACGGTACTACTGATTTACTGTTGTGTGTGTGTGTGTGTGTGTGAGAGAGAGAGAGAGAAGAATTATTTACGGGATGAAGTTAAAAGGCCTTCTGCCAAGCCCCCTGCCCCTAGCAATAAAACCTGCAACCATATGCAGTGCCTATCTTTCTCTCTGCCCACTGTAAATTTCCTCTCTCTCTCTCTCCCAGCTGAATTATAGTTTCTGTTATATGCATTAAAGGTGGTAAATAAATTAAAACAGAGCATGCAGCCATATGTATATATTAACCCACCACACACACTGCAAGTGCAAGTGGGTTTTAGGGATTGTTTTCCTAAACAGGGAAAACTCCAAAACCATGTAACTGTCCTCCCACTATTTATAACCCATTCCCCCCCATCATCACATGAGCCTCCCCACCACCAACCCTGCCTGTGCTGCCTTCTGCCTCCTCTGCCTTTTCATTTGTACTTCTATCTTCATCCCCTTCATTCTGTCCTTTCAGTACCACCATCCTCCCTCCCATTTCCGTATATATATCTCTCACTTTTCTGATCAGTTCAACAGATAGAGAGATGAGACAGGATCCGTCCTCAAAGCAAGGAATAATTAACGAGCAGAACTCAGGAATAATGGAAACAACAGAAGAAGAACCTCATCATCGCCATCATAATCATCATCATCATAAGCTAAAGCAGCAGCAGGCAGATCATCTTCACCATCAAGACCAACAACCCCATCTCTCCGGCGCTTATATCCGCAGCCTCGTTAAACAGTTAACCTCCTCCAAAACAACCTCCAAAGACCCATCTCCACCGCCACCGCCACCGCCGCCGCCCATCAACAATAACCCCACCCTGCAGAACCACTCACGACCTCCTTCTTCCCTTACCCCCAAAGCTGGAGAAGAAGGGTCCGGCGAGTCCACCGCCCCACAACCCACTCACAAGAAACAAGTCAGGAGGAGACTTCACTCCACCAGACCTTACCAAGAAAGGCTCCTAAACATGGCCGAGGCTAGAAGGGAAATCGTCACCGCCCTCAAATACCATCGAGCTACCATGAAACAACAAGAAGCCAATCATCAAAACCACCACCACCACCACCAACAAACAGAGCCACCACTCCGACCACTATCCCCCTTTCCATCTCTCGAACAAGCAGAATCCAAAATTAGGTCTCATAGAAACACAAGAATTTATCCGTCGAGCGTCAGCAGTGCTGTCGGCCGCGACCCCAATATTCCTACCGACATATACAACTTCGAATTCTCCTACCCATCATCTTGCTTTTACCCTTCTCCTCCTCCTCCTCCTCCTCCGGCGACCCTTCTTGCTCCACTGCCGCTCGCCGAAAATCTCAACCTCGCCCTCCCTAACCAAACGCTAGGCCTGAATCTAAATTTTCACGATTTCAGCAATTTAAGCACCAGTCTGTCCCACCCCTCGATTTTCTCGCCGTCCCCTTCACCATCTCCATCGACACCTTCTTCTTCTTCCCCCTTTCCGACGGCAGCGGCGGGCGGTGGTGAGTCCGGCGCGATGGGCGGAGGAGGGGGATTGCATCAGGCGATGGACGAGGAGGAGATGGCGGAGATAAGATCTATAGGAGAGCAGCACGAGATGGAGTGGAATGACACGGTGAACTTGGTCACGTCGGCATGGTGGTTTAAGTTCTTGAAGAGTATGGAGTTTGGGACGGAGGCGACGGTTGAAGATGATAATAATTATCCATACCCATTTGAAGAGTTGGTGGAATTTGAATTTCCAAATTGGTTGAGTGCCAACGAAAGGTACAGCTTGCAACAACAACATTTGGAGTATGATTTGCATGAATCTGCCTTGCCATGGTAAGTTTAGTTATATCTATAGTTTAAATAATTTAGCAGAAAACAATGAAGGAAATGTTTTATCTTTCCGTGTCTGCTCGAGTATTTTGAAGTGTTTATTTGTTTGCGTGCTTAAACTGACTTTTTAAAACAACTAGAAGTTTAT
Source organism: Malania oleifera (assembly GCF_029873635.1). Classification (NCBI taxonomy): domain Eukaryota; kingdom Viridiplantae; phylum Streptophyta; class Magnoliopsida; order Santalales; family Ximeniaceae; genus Malania; species Malania oleifera. The sequence continues at coordinate 119,706,088 of NC_080417.1, forward strand.
ATACATTTATATATATGGGTTGTGTTGTGTAGAGTGATAAGAAGTCCTAGAAAATAAATAGAGAAAATTGGCCACTGCCTCCTCGTCTCTTTTGGGTACCCACCTGTTTGGCTATATATGAGCCCTTCCTGTTTCAAATTTTGGGATTGAGTAATTAGGCGTAAGTGCAACTTAAAAAAGCAGAAAACAAATAAAATTCTTCCACGCACAATAAGTTCACACTCACTAGGTTGAGGTCATGTGATTTGACATCATTATTTTTCTCAAGAATCGAACCATTTTAATTGGTTAAATGAAGTTTGCCAAACAATACTTAAATTAAATTCTTATTTATCAATTAGTTAAAATCATTTTTGATGATATATATATATATATATACATAATGCTAGAAAGGGAAAAAACTGATCTTCTTTCTAGCTTGTGGCTCTAATATGAAGTTTCAAAGCTATCTACAAAACTATTTTTGTTTTTTCATTGTAGTCTATGATATATTAATTCAAATATACAAACTGTTGTGTGTAATTTAGCTAATTGCTAATTTTATTTTCAGATTTTAATTAATTCCAAATAAACCACAATAATAATCTGATTTTGTCCAAGCATCAATCACAATCATACCTAAACTTAAACCTGTTTATTTTGACGCGTATGTGTGTGCTAAGCCTGATCAATAAAAATATATGTTTACCAAATAATATTCAGTAAAACATAAACATGCCACAATCATAATTCACAAGAACACATTTACGTGGTTCGGCCCAAAAATTAGCCTATATCCACGGAGGAAATTCACCTCCAGAGACACTATATTAAATCAGTGGAAATAAATACAAGTACACACAAATTTACCATTTCTTGTCTTACTAGTCTCCTCTGGAAATCAGCCCAAGAATGACTCAAGAAATCCCCTCTTCGCACCTGTGAAGAACCCTAGACTTCTTCCTATCATTCTCCCTAATTTCCCAAAAAGAAACCCTCCCCAAGAAACCAAATCTGAGCTTACCTTGCCTTACCCTTGCGCGAACCTCCACTGGAGGTTGGAGATCCCCCCAATGCCGAACCTCCGCTGCCGTCTCCTTCTCTCGTGCGGCTTCACTCTCCCGCGCGGCTGAAGGAACTCGCTGCAGATGCTCTCTCTCTCGCGGCCTCCGAAAGCCCTTTACTGAAGACTCGTGGCTGGAAAAAGGAGAAGACCCCCCTGCGCTGCTGAAGTTGCAAAACAGAAAGTGAAAAAATTTCCCCCGCCCCCTGCTCTGTTTTCCTTGTCTATTTACAATTCATTTCATGTAAATTACATCACTGCCCCTTATAGTAAAAGAAATAACATCAGTCATTGGATCTCTCAATAAATGGACGACGTGGATTTCCTTCAATGAAGCTTGACACTCTAACAATTCTTCACCTTAGCAAGCTTGTGACCCTTGCACCTCCTTAGCATCTCCTATGGCGGTTCCTGCAAAACTGACACTAGAAACTTCCAAGGTTAACCAAGTTCGAACAATGTTCAAACTTGGATTTAGGTACTGCTTTAGTCATCATATCAGAAGTCCAACTAATAGCACTACCTAAAAAAGAAAAGACCATACCAGACAAAGACTTCTTGGTATTTAAATTTCCAACATAGTCAGAATCTACATATCCTTTTGGTGTTTAGTTCCAAACAAGTATTGAAAAATTTGCTTCAAAGCATGCCAAATGTGATTTTCCAGGTTTGCTCATAAATCTACTCACTTGACTTACAGCATAAGATAGGGTCTTAAACATACCATAGCATACATTACACTACCAACCATACTAGCATAAGGTATTCTATTCATAAACAGTGACTCATTTCTAGTTTTAGAACACTATTTTCTAGACAATTTAACACGCTGTGCAACAGGAATAGAAGTAGATTTAACATGATTCATTCCAAATCTTTTTAATACCTCTGAAATATAAGACTTTTGAGACAAGTAGAGAAGTTTTTTATACATTTCTCTAGTTATTTTCATACCAAGTATTCTTTTAATAGGTCCTAAGTCTTTCATTTCAAATTCAAATTTAAGCATGCACTTAACTTGATGTAACATACTCATGTTTCTACAAGCAACCAACATGTCATCAACATATAATAGCAAATATATATGACATTTATCAAATGATTTAAAATAAACACAACCATCATAATTGCTTCTACAGAAATCATTTTGAATCATGTAAGAATCAAATCGTTTATACCATTGTCTAGGTGATTGTTTCAACCCATATAAAGACTTCTTTAATAAACATACATTATTTTTATTCATTTTCGTATCAAAGCCCTCGGGAGGTTGCATATAAATTGTTTTTTCTAAAGTACCATGCAAGAAAGTAGTTTTAACATCAAGTTGTTCCAAATGCAAGTCATGTACAGCAACAAAAGATAATAGAATTATAATTGAACTATGCCTCACAACAGGGGAAAATATTTCATTATAGTCTACCCCTTCCCTTTGCGTAAATCCTTTAGCTACTAACCTAGGTGATTCAACTCTAGGGATTCCCTCTTTCCTCTTAAAGATCCACTTGGATCCTATGAGTTTTTGTTTTTCCAGTCTAGGTACCGTAACCCATGTTTTATACTTGTTTAGAGACTCCATTTCTTCTTACATTGCAAGAATCCAATTTTCAGCCTCTTTACTATCCATGACCTATCTAAAAGTCCTAGGTTCCACCTCAATTTCTGTTTCAGCAACAGAAAGAGTAAAAGCTGTCGTATTAGCTTCCCCATACCTTTGAGGAGGTCTTATGACCTTCCTCTCCCTATCCCGTGCTAGAAGGTACGTTTTACTTAATTCAGAGGTTTCCGTTTCTGAGTTTTGCTCCTCAAAATTTGCAGCATTTGTTTCTAAATAGCTATGAGAAGTGGAGGGTTGCTCCACCTCAAGCTGCGGGTTACTAGTATCAAAGTGCCAAACACTTTCATATGAATTTTCTAGTTTTCCCCCCATTTTAGTTTCATTAAAAACTACATCACTACTAATAATACATTTTTGTTTTTCAGGTTCCATAACCCAGAGCTTATAGCCTTTAACCCCTTCTGGTTATCCCACAAAAATGCATTTAATAGCCCTAGGCTCTAATTTATCAGTTCTAATGTGGGCATAGGTTACGCACCCAAAAAATTTTAAACCCTAATAATCAGTAGGCTTACCCGACCAAATTTCTTGAGGGGTTTTAAGATTTAAAGCTGTGGAAGGACACCTATTAATAAGGTATACAGCAGTGGTCACTGCCTCTACCCAAAAGGTCTTGGGCAGACCTGAAGTGGCTAGCATGCATCTTACCCTTTCCAAAATAGTCCTATTCATCCTTTCAGTTAATCCATTCTGTTGGGGAGTATCCCTAGCAGTCCTATGTCTAGCTATGCCCTCAGCTTTACAAAATTCAGAAAATTCATTTGACAAGTATTCTAATCCATTATCTGTTCTCAGTGTTTTAACTTTTTTGCCAACTTGATTTTCAACTAAGGTTTTCTTACCCTTTCCAAAATAGTCCTATTCATCCTTTCAGCTAATCCATTTTGTTGGGGAGTATCCCTAATAGTCATATGTCTAGATATGCCCTTAACTTTACAAAATTCAGAAAATTTATTTGACAAGTATTCTAATCCATTGTCTATTCTCAGTGTTTTAACTTTTCTGCCAACTTGATTTTCAACTAAGGTTTTCCATTCTTTAAAATTTTTAAAAGTATCACTTTTATGTTTTAGAATATAAACTCATACTTTCCTAGAAAAGTCATCTATAATTAACAGAAAAATACCTAGAACCACCATGAGAACTAACCGTAGCAGGCCCCCACAAGTCTGAATGTACGTAATCAAGAGTCTGTTTTTTGATGTGAGTGGACTTCTTAAAACTAACCCTAGTAGACTTACCCAAGATACACTCCTCACAGAATGACAATTCCTTAAGTTTTTTATCTCCAAGGAGCTCCTGTTTCTCCAGCTCCTTTAGGCCATGTTAGCTAACATGTCCTAGCTTCCTTTGCCACAGGGAAACCTGATTTTCTACCCTGTGAATGATAGGTGAAGCCTCACCAATCACTGTATTTCCTACTAATTAAGGTGTACAACCCATTCTTTAGCACCTCTTTCATCACTACCAGTGAACCTCTACATACTCTTAGATTACCTCCTTCAGACTTAAACGTGTACCCTGTCTTGTCTAAGCTACCAAGAAAAATCAAGTTTCTCTTCAGCTCAGGTATGTACCTCACATCTCTTAGCACTCTTTCCATCCCATCATGCATTAGAAGTCTCACAGTCCCAATACCCTGTATTTTCAATGACTTATTGTTTCCTAGGATAACATGACATCCTTCTAAGCATGTAAAGGACTCAAACCAGTTTTTCAATGGACACATGTGAAAGGAACATCCTGAATCTAATATCCATTCTTTTCCCGAATCTCTATCAGATACATTCAACACTTCCGCACTATCATACCCATCTAAAACTACAGTTGCCTTACCCTTTGATTTAGAGGTGGTGGCATTTGCACCATTTTTTCTCTCAGGGCAGTCCCTCTTAAAATGTCATTCCTTGTGACATGCAAAACACTTTAGTGCCTTGCTCTTAGACTTTGATCTAGATCTTTTGTCTTTTTCTTTCTTGTTCCTTTTTTCAAACCTACCTCTCACATTTAACCCTTCCCCTAACCCTGATTTAGACTCAAACTTAGTGTGCAATTCCCTAGAGTGCAAAACAGCTTGTACATCTTCTAAAGTCAGCCTCTCTCTCCCATACATCATAGTTTCTTTAATATTTTCATATGTGGAGTCGAGAGAACTCAATAAAAGAATTGCCTAATCTTCTTCATCTATTCTAATATCAATATTAGTAAGATCCAAAAGAATTTTATTAAATTCATCTAAATGTTCATCAATCGATGTTTCAGGGGTCATTCTAAAGGTGTAGAGTCTAGTCTTCTTATGGAGTCTATTTGCTAGGGATTTTGTCATGTACAAACTTTCTAGTTTTGACCACACTCCAGCTTCCGTATCCTCATTGGCAACTTCCCTAAGCACTTTGTCTCCTAAGGACAAGATAATGACACTATGTGCCTTTCGGAGAATTTCGGGCTTCACTTTGTCGGCGGAGGGTAAACGTAGTTTCCCCTCTTGTGAAGTGGAGGCTCCCTTCCTTTCTCCAAGAAGAGCCTCCTCAAGCCCCTGTTGTACCAAGATGGCACACATCTTAATCCTCCACAAACCAAAGTCATTTTTTCTGGTGAATTTTTCTATTTCAAACCTAGCGGTCCCCATCACATAGCCAGGCTCTGATACCACTTGTTGTGTGTAATTCAGTTGATTGCTAATTCTATTTTCAGATTTTAATTAATTTCAAACAAACCACAATAACAATATGATTTTATCCAAGCATTGACCACAATCACACCTAAACTTAAATCTGTTTATTTTGACGCGTGTGTGTGTGCTAAGTCTGATTAAGAAAAATATATGTTCACCAAATAATATTCAGCAAAACATAAACATGCCATAATCACAATCCACAAGAACACATTTACGTGGTTCGACCCAAAAATTGGCCTATATGCACGGTAGAAACTCACCTCTAGAGACACTATATTAAATCGGTGGAAATAAATACAAGTACACACCGATTTACCCTTTCTTGTCTTATCGGTCTCCTTTGGAAATCAGCCCAAGAATGACCCAAGAAACCCCCTCTTCGCACCTGCGAAGAACCCTAGACTTCTTCCTATCGCTCTCCCTGATTTCCCAAAAAGAAACCCTCCTTAAGAAACCAAATCTGAGCTTACCTTGCCTTACCCTTGCGCGAGCCTCTGCTGGAGGTTGGAGATCCCCCCAATGTCGAACCTCCGCTGCCGTCTCCTTCTCTCATGTGACCTCACTCTCACACGCGGCTGAAGGAACTCGCTATAGACGCTCTCTTTCTCGCGGCCGCCAAAAGCCCTCTGTTGAAGACTCGTGGCTGGAAAAAGGAGAAGACCCCCCTGCACTGCCAAAGCTATAAAACATAAAGTGAAAAAATATCCCCCGCCCCCTGCTGTGTTTTCCTTATCTATTTACAATTCATTTCATGTAAATTACATCACTGCCCCTCATAGTAAACGAAATAACATCAACCATTGGATCTCTCAATAAATGGACGGCTTGGATTTCCTTCAGTGAAGCTTGACACTCCAGCACAAACATTATAGATTGAAATCCAAACATCAATACAAAAAAATGAAAAAAAAAAAAAAACAAAGACACTTTTTATGTGTATTAGTCCACAAATTAATGTGTACATATATTAATGAAATCTTAAAACTTTGTAAAAATAAAACTATCACATATTTAATGTATTTGTGATTAATATATTGGATTTATTTGATTAATTGTGCTTATTGAAAAACTTTCAACCATCTTCTATAAATTTTTTAATAATAAAAAAAAAAGCCCACATTTGTTATTACACATTTTTTTTCTAATAAAAATTAAAATATATTTCAAACCATTAGGCACAATTGATGAATTGATGAGATGAGGCTTTTTTTGCCCTTGTTAGTCATCACACAAAAAATTGGGTGTGTGCTTATTTTTGCTGGTTAAGCAAATGGGTTCGAACTTTCATCGATATGGGTTAGACCCTCTCAATTATATATGCCCTACCTAGGGAGTAGTTAGTTTGTTGATGCCTGGCCCATTCAAATTTTGTTCCTACCCTTTTTTATTTTTATTTTTAGAGAGTCGGAAGATAATAGACTCCCATTTAATACTCTTCTTATCTTTCTTAAGATTCAAAACAAAGATCTTGATGGGTGGAGGTGACTCACTCAATCACTAGTTGTGATTGAGACTCAGTGAGAATTGCATAAAAATACACTCAATTGATTTCAATAAATAATTTGAAACAAAATATAGAGAAATTCAAAATACAAATCTCTCTTCTCACTGGTTAATGTCCCTTTCTACACCAAACGTTACATTACATGCACACACACACACACACACACACACATCTATTTATAGCAAGCCTAGAACAATATAATCAACAATGGTGGCTGAAGTTGATGAGGTTTTGGTGAGGTTGTTGCCGACTCCAGCCCAAATTCAACAGAGGTGGGCTATTGGCCATCTCTAGTCAAGTTTAATTTTCAACATCCCCCCTTAAAATTGAATCTCCTAGTTTTGTCATTTCAAACATTGTCTTCAGTCTTACAAAAAATATCATGCTTAAGTGGCTTTGTGAAAATGTCATCAATCTGATCATACGTTTTTTTTAGATATCAGTTCTACTTCTTTCTTCTTGACATGCTCCATGATAAAATGATACCGAGTATCAATATGTTTGCTTCATTCATGGTAAATTGGATTCTTTACAAGTGCAATCATTGATCGATTGTCGATGTAGACTTCTTTGGGGTTATTTTGATGAAATCTTAGATACTTCAGTACATTCCTGATCCATATACCATGACAAATAGTTGAGTTGATAGCAGCATACTCAGCTTCACATGATGATAGCGTTATGATGGGTTGCTTCTTTGATGACCATGTAAACGATATATCTCCCATGAAAAATGTAAATTTAGTGGTGCTTTTTATTTCATCAAGATCTCTTCTCCAATTACTATCTGAATACACGATAAGTTTACAATCACCTTTTGATGAATAAAACAAACCATTAGTAATGGTACCCCTGACATAGAGGAGTGTCATTTTCACTGCATTTAGGTGGGACTAGTCAAGAGTCTCCATGTACCTGTTGACAAGTCCAACTCCATAGAGTATGTATGGTCTAGTGCACATAAAATACCTCAAGCTTGCAACCAAACTCTTGAAATATGAGGGGTCAACATTTCCTTGCTCATTCTTTCTCAACTCCAATCCCGTTTCAATCGGAGTTATCACAGGATTGCATTTGTCCATCCCAAAATTTTTCAGTACTTCTTTTGCATAGTGGTTCTAGAAGATGAAGATTCCCTTCTCACTTTGCATGACTTCTATGTCAAGAAAATGAGTCATCTAGCCAATATCCGTCATTTCGAATTATTTGACTATACTCCTCTTGAAAGCAGCAAACATCTCTAGATTGTTACTAGTGAAAATTAGATCATCAACATATAGGAAGACTATTAGTATGCTTCCTCTTGTCTCCATTTTCATGTATAGCGCATGCTCGTAGGGACACTTCTAAAATCCATTCTCGTGGGGTCAGTTTGTACACTCTATTTTCTTTTTCCTTCTTCACATATCTAGGTGGTTGATCAATATAGATCTCTTCTTCCAGAAAACTGTTTAGAAATGTTGATTTCACGTCCAGTTGGTAAATCTTCCATCCATTTTATGCTGATAGTGAAATTAGTAATCTGATGGTTTCAAGCTTGACAATAGAGGTAAAGATTTCTCCATAATCAGTCTCTTCTTTCTACTTGTAGCCCTTGGCGACAAGTCTTACTTTCTATCTCTGAACTTCTCCTTGAGCATTCTTTTTGGTCTTATAAACTCATTTCGCACCAATAGTTTTGTGGCCATTCAAGAGATTTGTCAACTCCCAAGTATTGTTCTTCTTGATGGATTGAATTTCCTCATCAATCGTTTTTCTCTATTTGTCTTCTTTGTTAGCTTCCTTAAAGCTAATTAGATCGCTCATCAACAATAGACAATATAGTCTTCTATTGGTTCTATAGTTTCATACAGATCAGCTAGATTACGAGCTCTTCTAGGCCTCATGTATGAAATTTCACACTTAATTGGTGATGAAGATTCATTCCTCTATGGTGAACCATGTGAAGGTGTCTACAGCTTGGGAACTTGTGACTCGATAGCCACTTCTCTTGTCTGTGTGAGTTCTTCTCCTTCAAGTGTCAATTCCGCATCTTTGGAAGATTCAGATTGGTCCCACTTCCAGGATTCATTTTCTTAAAAAATGACATTCCAACTGTGAATGACTTTTTTGTTGATGGGATTGTAGAGTCGATATCCCATGGTGCTATCATTGTATCCAACAAGGATATATTTCTCTCATTTATCTTTCAACTTTGTCCTTTTTGCCTCTGAGATCTTGGCGTAGGCAATGGAACCAAATACTCTAAGATGACTCACACAAGTCTTGTGAGTACTCCAAGTTTCATGTGGTGTCTTTGTATCAAGATTCTTCGTAGGACAGTTGTTAATTAGATAGACTGCACATGACACTACTTCAACCCAAAAACTTTTTGGCATATTCTTATAATTTAACATGCTCCTGGTCATGTTAAGAATCGTGCGGTTCTTCCTCTCAGCTACACCATTTAGCTAGGGAGTGTAGGGCGATGTGAACTGTTTTTGAATCCCTTGTTGCCTAAATAATTTCAAAAAAGCTTCATCCTTGTACTCTCCTCCTTAGTCTAATTAGGGTGACTTGATACGATAGCCACTCCATTTCTTCACAAGAACTTCGAACTCTTTGACCTTGTTAAGCACTTCTAACTTCCTTTTCAGGAAGTAGACCCAAGTCTTCCTATTGTAATAATCAATGAAGGTGAGGAAGTATTTGTTCTATCCATTTGAAAATGGCCTCAATGGACCACACACATCTGTGTGAACTAACTGGAGCGGCATGATAAATCTCCAGTCAGATTACTTTCGAAGGCTATTTCTATTTTTTTTGCTCAGAAAACAACTTTCACATATCTCATTTGGGTAGTGGATGTTGAGTAAGCCTTTCACCATCTTCTTGCTTCCCAACTATTTCAAACTTTCAAAGTTCAAATGTCCGTACTTCAGATGCCATAGCCAGTCTTTGATGATAGCACTTAAACACCTTGGCCTATCATGTTGAATGGTGAGTAGAAACATTCGATTCTTTGCTTATCTCTAAGGCTAATTCAATAGTCTTTCTCCACTAGTACGTTGTCTGAGACTCAAGATGTTAGTCTTCATGTCTGGCATATAGTACAAGTTGGAGATAAAATCATGGTCTCCATCCTTCCTCTTGATTAAGACATTTCCTTTTCCTCGAACTAGGACTTTAGAGAGATCACCAAAGGATATCTCAGTTTATTAAATAGATTCTTTCTACCAGTCATGTGATTGCTAGCTCCAAAGTCAAGGTACCAAACATTTTGGTCCTAGTGGGCTGAATTGTGTGCCATCACGATGAATGATTCTCTTTCGACTTTTTCCTTTTCAGCAAAGTTAGCATTTTCATTTACTTTGTGATTTTGGAGATTACCTTTGCACTAATTACTTTAGTGTCCATACTTGTGACAGTTATAGCACTGAACGTTTCTCTTATCTACGTTCGGGCAGTTATTATATCCCCCTCTTCTTCCTTATCCTCTACCTCATGGGACATAATTCTGTTGATTGCGTTTTTTGTTAGTGGGACCTCTTTTGCCTCTACTGCCTTCCCTGGATTCAAAATTTTCAGAATTTTTTTCATGAGATCCTCGACCTTATCCTTTTCCTCACTGTGACATCCCCCCTTTAACATATCCATTTGTAGTGAGGGACAACTTCGTTTGGAGGGCTTGCTCTAGTACTTTATCATCACACCTTCTGCTGGCTTTCTACTCATAAGCTTGAAGTGAGCCCACAAGTTCTTCTACGGACATGGTTTATAGATCTTTTATTTCTTCCATGGTCACAACTATATAATCAAATTTTGGATCCAAAGATCGCAAAATTTTCTCACAAATAATCTCGTCATTGAGAGTCTCTCCATTTCTTCTCAATTGATTTGATATTACTATAACTTGTGTATAGTAATCAGCAATAAATTTAGTAGATTTTATTTTTAAAGATTCAAAATCACCTCGCAATGCTTGAAGACGAATCTTCTTTACTTTGTCTGCACCTTTGTGCGTTTGATGGAGAGAGTCTCAAACTTCTTTGGATGTCTTGACGGAGGCGATGATTTCGAATGTGGCCTCATTAAGGCCTTGGTAGATTATAGATTTTGCCTTGCAATCCTTCTTTCGATCGGCTCGCAAGATCGTTCTTTGAGCATCAAACATAGATGCTTCGGCTTCTTTTGATGAGACTTCTTTGTACCCATCTTCAATAATGTCTATGACATCCTAAGCACCTAGTAGGGCTCTCATTTGAATATACCAGTTATCATAGTTCTCCTTTGTCAACTTTGGAATCACTATTTGTGCAGTACCGTTCACCATCAGGTTTAATATATAAAAAAACAGAGTGATAGAGATCGATTTTGGCAAATCTGATACCACCAGTGTCTTTAGAAGGTCGAAAAATCTTAAGAACTAGTTTTGGGTTACAGCGAACCGGTTTAAAAATTACTGAATCGACTAAAAGAAGTTCTGTGACGATTTTTTTTAAATGGTTTGACTTAATGGAGTTTAATAGTGTCAGATATTACCGTTAGGACATGTGGCGGATTTTGTGCATGCCTCGTGTCAATTAGCCGGGTCGAGTCATGCTCGTGGGGCCGGTTTCGAGTTGCTGGGCTAGGTCGCAGATTGGGTGTTTGGGTCGGATCACGTCAGTCAGGTGGAGAAGACGTGTGAGGACACATGCGGCGTGTGACGTCACCAGTAAATAGTCTCGTCGGTGCGTGAGGTGCATGTCGTTGATGCTGAATTTGTTGGCGGTGCGTGGGAGCGCGTGTAGAAGTGCTCGAACTCTGTTTGAGACGTGATTTTCACCTTTGCATTCATCTCGAAGCAAAGTCACAATGGTATAATCAAAAATAAATTTTGAGTAACTTCAAATCAGGGAGAAATTTTGAATTTCTCTCTGTTCGCCTCTGTTTGGCGAATTTCAGCGAACCTGGGCGCTTTGATACCATTGATGGGTGGAACTGACTCACTCAATCACTGGTTGTGATTAAAGCTCAGTGAGGATTGCACACAAATACACTCAATTGATTTCAATAAATAATTTGAAACAAAATATAGAGGAATTCAAAATACAAATCTCTCTTCTCACTGGTTAATGTCCCTCTCTACACCACACGTTACATTACACGCACACACACACACACGCACACACACACACACACACATCTATTTATAGCACGGGTAGAACAATATAATCAACAATGGTGGCTGAAGATGGTAAGATTTTGGTGAGGTTGCTGTTGACTCTAGCCCAAAATTCAACAGAGGAGGGCTGCCAACCATCTTTAGTCAAGTTTAATTTTTAATATATCTTCGTATAAAAATTTGAAATGTTTTCGAGGTGATAAATTTTGTTTTAAAATTTTCAAACTTTAGTCTAAAATCAATGGTAGTGTTTAGTTACAGGTTGCGGGATACACAAGATGGAATGTTAATTTTTTTTTTTATAAATATTTAAAAACTATAAAATAAGGTGGTTATTTTGTAATTTAAAAAAAATAAAAAATAATTTCACTATTATGCAAGTCCTTATCCTGTATTTGAAAACAAGAATTTCGAGTTTCAAATTTTAATTTGTGTGGATTGGCATGAAATATAACGGGTATATATCGAATTTTCTTCAAAATCACACAAGTTTAGATTCAAGTCTTAAAATCCATACTCCCAAACACAATTTTTTTTTCTTTGATTTATCTAGTTCTCAACATTAATAATGATATTTATTAATTAGCAGCAAAATATTGTACTATAAGTGTATAATTAAAGTTGCTAATTTATTTATCTACTCATTTATTTATTTATTTGTACCATTTTCTCGTGCAGCATGGACATTGGAGAAATTGAAGCAGTGGATGGGGAATGGTTATCGATCCTAAAGTAAGAGTTGATTTTTTTTTTTTGTAAATCAAATCTCTGCTCCCCTCTTCTAAACCCAAACAATAGGAAAAAAAAAAAAAAAATCCCCTCTCTCTTTCAATACCTTTTTCAAAATAAAGCTTGCGATGATGTTGAAGGTAGAGGCAGGCCGAGGAGGAAAATAATATGTATGGAAGAGATTAATTAAGGAGCATGCTCTTCTTCTTCTAACATCTAATTATTAATTCCTTTAAATCAATATTTACCGAGTTCTCATCTTTATTAATTATTTTTAATTCTTTCCCTTACATGTAGCAGTATATATAATGACTATATGTTTATATAGATTTTGTTGTTTATTTATGTTTTTTTTTATATAATTTAAAATTTATTTAGATAACATTATTTGTAATATTCACCTTTTTTAAAATTATTTAATAGCATTATGTAATGGAAAACATGTTAGTGTTGGAAAAAATGTTGTAGTGAAAAAAAAACTTACATTTATGTGCTATGTTTTTAGATATTTGGTTTTGCACAAAAGAAAAATGATACTATATTACTGCTAACATAGAGTTAAAGCAGGTTGGTTAAAATGGAGAAATGTTTCATGTGTACTATGTGATCGTAGAATACCCTTAAAATTGAAAGAGAAGTTTTATAGAACCGTTATAAAACCTGTTATGCTATAAGGATCGAAATGTTGGGTGACGAAGAAACATAATATCCAAAAAGTAAAAATTACCGAGATGAGAATGCTTAGATGGATAAGTGGTATAATATTGAAAGATAAATTAAGGAATGAACATATTCGTGTTAAGTTAGGTGTGACTCCTATAGAAGATAAGATAAGGGAAGTTCGACTCAGATGGTATGGACACTTGCAACGTAGACCTTATAATGCACCTATGAGGAAGAGTGACTTAGTTACTATTGGGGGTAGTCGAAGGGTTAGGGGTAGACCTAAAATAACTTGGGAGGAGATAATGAGTAAGGATTTAATATCCTTGAATTTATCTAAAAAAATGATTCATGATCACATAAATTGGCGAAAAAAGATTTATATAACCGATCCCACTTAGTGAAATTAAGACTTGATTTTGTTGTTGTTGTTGTATATATAATATCTAATTTGGGAATATCATTTCCCTCTATATTAGCCTTTAGACATGTGTATGTATATAATATATCTTTATTTAATTTTTATAAAGTTAAATAATTAGTTATGTTTTATGTTAAAACTATTTTTATGCTTACTTAAAAAAATTTTATAAATCGAGCAATTGCTATCTAACCCGTTATGACTTATTCTAAGTTGTTGAGCAAAATATGCTTAACTAATATAATAAATATTCATAGCAGTATTTTAAAATGCTAAAGATGAATGCAATAGAAATAGTTTTTCGTATTTTTATATTCATGTGTTTGTTTTAATTATGGATTAGTTGTGGACTTGAGAGATGTGTATATAATAGTTTTCTCTATTGTCATGAGCTTTATTATTCAAACAATTTTATATTGGAAAATTTTTAAAAAATAAATAGTGGAGACCAAAATAAAAAATTCTTTTTTATATGTATAATATATTATTTTTTGTACATGGACAATGTATATGCAATACATCTTTATCTTTCATAAAACTAATTAATTCTTTAATTTTTATTTTTGCCTACATTTATAATTCAAATAAAGTTTTGTGGACATATATAATCAAGTAACAGTAATTTGTTAATTTAATTATACAACTTTTATAAGATATCTTAAGATGTTAAAAGTTGAACATCAAGGAAAGAATTATTAATTATGAATTAAAAGCTAATTATAAGCTTTCTATAAGTATTTTTTTAATATATTAATATGCCTTATTATTCAAAAAATAAAGCAAATTTTAGAAAATAAAAGTGAACTGTAAAGTAAGAAGATGTCTTTTTATATAACTAGATCATATAATTTTTGAAGGAATTGATTTTATTTTTAAGCTTTATAATTTAATTAATTTCCATGTCTAACATTTCTCTCGAGTTTATTATGAATTATTTTTGAAACATAAGACAAGATTTATTGGAAAATTGCAAAAAATAGTTAATTGATGAAACTAAAAGGTCAAGTAAATTAGGTTGAGCATAGGAGCAGTGAGTGAAAATGTGAGAGATGGACTCCTCATGTGTTTAAGGCATAGGAACAACTATTGACAATTATTTGTACAAGGATGCTAAGAAAAAATAGACATTAGTAAAAGATATATAAGTAGTTAGGAATTAGTTATGAATTAGTTACGAGATATTTATATGTCAGTTTTAAGTAATTACATATGGAATCGTTTTGTGATATAAAATATTTTTTGATATTATTATTGTCATACTTAATTTTGAAACCAAATATTACAAGAATAAAATTTGAACATCAATATGTGAGATTGACAAATTTTTTTCTTTTATTTATTTAAAACTGAAGTTTTGGTTTCTTAAAGACTAGTCATTAAAGGTACTCAATGTGTACAATTAATCTTCATAAACTTAATTAATCCTTTATATTTTTATTTTTGTGTGCTTTGTATTCTAACTAAATTCTTTTTTTCTCATTCTTCAATATGAATTATTATAAATTTTTAGATAAAATGGTCAAATAAAATAAAGATCTTACTTAAAATTTTAAATTTATAAAAGAATATATTTTTAAAATGAAGATACCAAAGAAAGAGTTATAAATAGCTATGAGTTCGTTCATTATGAGTTAGTTTTGGATATATATTTTTATTATAAGTAATTTAAAATTAGTGTATGATACAGAGACATACAGACACACTATTAATTAAATGATTTAAATAATTTTCAATCAATTTTTTAATTCAATTATTTTCTTAAAATGTGAAATTCTCTTAATTTATAAGTTAATTTTAATTAAAATATTTATAAATAATGGGTGTATAAGTAATTTAATAAATTGGTAGGGTTTCGTCTAACTAAGGCTTGAATCCTCAACTACCAAAAATAAAATTTATAACCTAACTACTCTCAAGTTCAGTAGAACAGTGAGTAAGTCGGGTATCGATCTTTAGGGACTAAAGTGCGGTTATTCACCACTTCTAGCCTAGTTTACTATAACATTGTGTAAAAGGAAAAAAAAAAGAGATTTTGATGGCGGGTTTTCTAACAATCTACTGAAAGCATGTAAATTTTATATTATTACTACTCCTACAAAGTAGATCTAAGATCATGAATCACACCTAGACTGTCGTTTGGTGTAAGTTATTTGTTTGGTCAACTATCCATCTTAGGCTATCGGTTAAGTGGACTATTCGAGGCCATAGAGTAGCGAAGGTGCACCAACCGTTTGGAGCACAGTTGGCAACCAGGGTATACTCTATTTCAATGATCACGAATCCACCCTATGCATGAACCGTAGCCTAATCCGTATAGATGATTGAATCCCTAACTAGGTTATCCTATCCCCTAGGGTATCATCAATTTCAAAGATTTAAACTAGCATGGAAATTAAATGAAAGCATATAAATGAAAGCAGTAAACAAAAGCATGTAAATGAAAGTAGTAAAGATGGCTTCAATTGCAAACTCAATAGTCTGTCGCTAACAATCAAGAGTAAAACTAAGAACCAGAACATAAAATTAAATCAAAGCAGTAAATCTAATCTACTTTAGTTCTCAATGGCTTTCTAGGCCTGTCACTAACCCAAAAGAGGCCAAAAAGGAACCCTAAACACATATTCAAAACTATTATTTATACCCAAAAAGGTTTACAAGGTTTGAATTTCAAAATAGGAAAGTTCTACCAAAATCTTACATAGAAGATCGTCACTGTCGACCAAGTCACACCCATTCTTTCCTGTGGTCATGCCCTAGTCAAAGTTTGCGGGAAATCATGAATTCAAACTTCAGCATCTTCGACCTAGTCATGCCAATGGGTCTTGCTGGTCGAGACTTGCAGGATCTCGACTTCAATTCAGCTTCAGGAGCTCACTTGGTCGCCCCTCAAGGCCTCCCTAGTCGAGCAGTTGGTCGAGACTCTTAGTATCTCTGGCTCAGTATGCTTCAGTATCTCAATCCAGTCGCCCCTATGGGTCACTTGGTCGATCACTTTGTTGAACCTTGTAACATTTCTTCTTCAGTCTAAACCTTAGAGTCTGCATCTTGTGACCTGATTGCCTTTGTGTTTGTTGGTTGCACCACATGGTCGAACAAGGTCATTTCTCCTTTGATGTGTTGAGGCTCTAGGGGTTTGTTGAGCATCTGATTTTATCTTTAAGTATCCCAAATACTCCCTTGACTTCTCGTAACGCTTATCTCCTCGGTTTTAACTTGTTTTTCTTGATTCACGAACAAACCTTGTATAACTTTGAACCATGTTAACAAAAGGCATTTACTGGATAAAGGAAGACAAAAAAAAGGTAAATGAGGGCCTAAAATAGTGCATTTTATGGACTCATGTGTTAGTTTTGGTGCAATCCCAAGAGGGGGGGTGAATTGGAAATTTTTATAAAATTACCTAGGTTTAGCTAATCCAGCAGGCAATATTTCACAAACCTTGGATCTTTCTATGTATTCACAATCCCAAACAAATATTCAAATAATAAACGTAAACACACAGGTGCAGAACGTAAATTGCAGAAAATAAAATCAACACCAAATATGTTATCGGGGTTCGGCCAATACTGCCTACGTCCCTGCCTTGGCACACCCGCACAAGGATTACACTATAAGCTCACTTAACAGGTAGAGTGACACCGTTTACAACCAGGTCAATTAACGGGGCTGATCTTATCCTACACCTTACCAAGATGGTGCACCTAACTTTCCTAACCGGGTCTAAGCCATTCTGGGACTATTCAATAGGGCTAGTCTCCCTCTTCAGGCCCACACCTAGAATACAACAAATGTATAAAAATTTTCGTACAAGGAAATGCTTCTTACACTAAGTAGGTATGCACTACAATGCACACAGTATAATAAATGCACTACCGAAAGATAGGATTTGATAAGTTTAGTGTAATCTTAATATCTACTCTCAAAGATTAATGCAAATATGACAATCAGTTCATGAGAGTGTATGTGAAAGAATCTTTGTTTCAACATAATAGTATCAATCACAATGCAGCAACAAAGATCACAAACAAACTTCAAATATCTCAACAAATAATTTTCTCAAAATAAACCACAAAAGATATACAAAAAATGGTTTGTAAAAATTATTTGATCTTTGTGTCAAAATGATAATATCAATCAAAAGGTATAGCAACAAAGATCTTTAACACGCAAGCAAATATCTCAAAATATTTCTCAAAGATAAGCATGAGAGATATTTGTAAACGGTTTGTAAAAAATTGATTTTGCACATAAAAAGTAATACGAACTCTTGATTATTGCAATGATAATGCAAAACTCACAAGCTCTACGAAGTTTTCCTATGAAAGACTTATTAATGAACTCTCCTAGAAAAACTCAAGTTTACTCTTGGATAAAATATATCTCAATCAACTAGAACTAACGAGAGTGTAAGCTTAACTAAAAACTCACAAAAACACTCTTACTTAGTAAGGTTTGCAATGAGGATGAGTAAGAATAAAAGAATGAAGCTTGAATGTGAGAAATAGAGCTTCTAAAAATCAGAGAAAAATTGCTAATTGTTTTTGCTAATCTCACACTAATTTTTGCAAATGAGGGGGTATATATAGACACCCTTCAATTTTTGACCGTTTAGGACCTATTTGTCATTTTTAGAAATGTTTAAATGGGGTTAATTAAAAAATAACAGCGTTTCAACCTCGATAATTTTTTCCAATCCGAGAGCACCGGTCGACCGTACTTAAGGTTCGGTTGACCGAGTGTCTGGGTTCGGTCAACCGAGAGTATTTTGAACTAGAAAGATGGTTGACCGTACTTGAGGGGTTCAAAGGCGATTTTCCAAATCTGCATAGTTCGGTCGACTGGATCATTTTGAACTAGGAGTTTCGGTCGACCGAGCTGTTGGGGCTTCTCCCAAGGATGTTCGGTTAACTAGTGCATTGGAGTTCATTTTTTAGTCCGTAGACCAAAAAGTCAATTTTTGCTCCCAGGAAGGTTCGGTCGACCAGGGCATTGGAGAACATTTCTGGTTGGTTGACCGATTGACCCGGTGGAGGTTCGGTTGACCTAAGAGTTCTGCATGTAGAGGTTCGGTTGATTGAACATGCCCTTTTTGTGCATTTTGGTCTTTTCTTGCTTATAAAGTTACCCTTATTAACACGATAATCAACACTAAGATTATGGGGGTCATTTTCATGCAATATTATGGGTCCTATGGTCCATCTATGGTCTTGAGCTTATCTATCCTACCATGCAGGTAAGGTATTAATTATTATGGACCCTTGAACTTAAATCATTACAGACCCAATAATATTAAAAAAAATGATATATATATATATATATATATATATATATATGTTGGGTCTTCATAATTCTTCAAGTTGCTGCATGCTATCAATGTGATTCAGTTAGTATGATCCTACACACAAACTTGAAGTCATCAAACATAAAGAGTATTTGTCATTATCAAAACTGGAAATGACCTATAAGGTCAACATCATCACAACTCCAAACTTGCACTTTGCTAGTCCTCAAGCAAAGCGAAAACTTAGAAAACTATAAAATTCTATCTACCTCCTCTTTCGTGGGAAACACGGTTACATCTACTGTATGCAACAAGGATTTAAACCCCTAGGTTGACCTTAGTGGACGAGTTGTACTCTTGTGAGGGTTTCTAGGGCGATACCCACAAACACCAATATCAATGAACATCATATAAGACCACATGCAACACATATATGCCATTTTATATACAGGTATATAGCCTAATTACACGCAGGCTCATCCATACATAACTTCATTATACACACACACACACACACTCTCTCTCTCTCTCTCTCTCTCTCTCTCTCTCTCTCTCTACAATGAATTACTCATGCAAGTTTTAACAATGTATAGCCATCATGAAAAGTATAACTCACAAAGAATCAGCCAGCAACTGCAATTCAGAGTTAATATCATCATGTAATTTCAAGTATAGATAGGCTACATCACAAAGCATGTGTAAAGTGCATGATTCGTTACACTCAGGTTACCCTTGGACACCTATAGAATGGTCATCTTGACTCAGTCTCACTGGTATACCCTAAAAAACACTCAAGAAAATAGGTTCACTCTCATGTGTGAGGAAGAATGTCATGATCAAACATCCCACATAATTTGAAGAACTAATGCTAAAAATGGAGTGAACTAGTATCATAAGAAAAGAAACCAACCTATTAATGAGGTGTCAGGTCCTTCACGCTAGTGTCTTCTCACCTACTCGCCATATCCAACCAAGACCACCCTAAATTGGCCTATTCATAAACCAGGCGTGATTACATCTTATGCATCGGATAGTTGAAGAATCTTCATACTTGCAGAAACATATGTGTTGTGTCCCTAGCTTGACCCTTTTGTATTTGGAGCAGGTATTCTATGTATTTTTCATTTATTTTTCTTTTTTTCTTTCTCATTCTTTTATGCATTTTCTTTCATGGTAAGCTAGGACAATTTTCATAACTTTTATGTCTTTATATCTCCGAAAGGAAATTAGGCTTGAAAAGGAGTCCATGAAATATGTCTGTATCTAGGAGTGGTTTAATTTTCATGTCTTCAGTAGGCTATAAGACCTAGGTTTGTATCTCCCCACTAGACATCACCTATAGACTAGCTAATTCAAGAATTAAGATTAGCAAGCAGAGGAAATCTAGAAAAGAAAAGTTGAGTTTTGTGAACTTAGAGTTTGATGTCAGCAACTTAAGAAATAAATGAAAGGCTTAATAGTACCTCACAAGGTGTCATAGTCGCCACATTTGTTCTCTCAGTGCTCTTAAGGAACCCTAAGTGATACAAATCACTTGAAAATGCGTCCTAGTCTCGTGAAGTACCATATGAATACAAGACTTTACACAATAGTGTTAACATGAATGAATCATTAGTCAACCTTCACAGAGTGAGAAAAGTAATGTATTGGTTATAGTTTGTGCAAGTACTTATAAGTAACTCACTACTTTTTTACTGAGCATAACTAGGTCATATAAATGATAAGCCTATGCATGTAACATATAGGTAATATAAAGGCATGTGAAGAGTTTTGTGTTTAACATGTGTCGTGTAGTGTTTTCCTAACCCCCTACCCCTAACTTAAAACTTTAGTGTCCCTATTGAAGTGTGGAAAAAAAGAACTTGGAAAGTAAAAGAAGGAAACATTGCACCTTACAATAAGATCAATTAGTGTATCAACAAAGCAACAACCACATAAAATGCAGAAATAGGAAGAACACGCAATAATATACTGAAGCACAAAAGCCAAATAGACGCAAAAGCACCATGTAATTTCATTAATTTCATATGCAGTACATCGAAGATGGATGCATCATATGCACCAGTATAACCAGAAAAAGCATGGTGATACATCAGAAAAGAAAATACACATAAAAGAAGAAAATAAAATACAAGAAAAGTGTGCATGAGCACAATACATATACAAAGAGCGCAACTCGAAAAATCCCAATGCGTGCTGGTCGCACCGTAGACACACCCCCAACTAACCTATGACTGGCTCTAAGGACTCTAAACACTATTTACTCTACCATGTACAACCTACGGGCTCAAAGAAGAAAGAAAAAGTAGAATTGCAATTGGGTTATCTCTTAAAAGCGCTAAGTTTACCGTCTTCAGTTAGATGCAATGAAATCTCATTTTGAACTCACCCAGGTTCGAAAGTGGGGGTATCTTCCACCATTACCTCCTTAAAGCATTGTTCACTTACCCATAGTCTTTCCTCTAGGCTGGAGACCATGGCATCAATGACAATATTTGCTCGTACGAGTCCTCCAAACTAGATATAGAGGGGCTTTCTAGTTGAAGTATATCCTCTAGGGGGTCCCTCCATAGAATCGAGGGAGCCACTTCTTCAATAGATTCATGGATCATGTCAACGTCCACATCTTGGACGTTATTGGGTGTATGTGGGGCCTCTATAGTGTTGGAATTGGTGTATTCCCAATAAAGGGGGTGAATTGGGTATTAAAAACATCTTCCAAGGTTTAACTAGATATCAGTAATACACAACCTAAGGTCTTCCTAATCATATACCAATTGTGTAGATAATGAAATGTGGAAATTAAATCATATGCAGCATTCACCACATATTAAATTAAAATGCACGCTGAAATGACGGATTTTCCCATTTATACCCCAGCATTCGTCAACGAATTCAAGTGGCTTGTTGACGAACCCATAAAGGAGCTTCATTGACGAGGAAGCTATTTCGTCGATGAACCTAAAATTCCCTAAACTCTCTCAGTAATCTCTCATCAATGAGACACTTAAACCTGTCGCCAAAATCTATGGGACATTCATTGACGAAGACCCTAGGTTCGTCGACAAAGCCTTGTTTTTTCCCTTTTTTAAAATTTCCTTCCCCTTTACTCACGAATAACCTTTCATCGTATCTACATTCTCCTCTCCTTATAAAATTTCGTCCTCAAAATTTGTCATTTTTCACATTTCCACTCTTAAAGATAAACACCACCATTTTATTAATTGCCCTCACTTATGGTGGTGGAATACCGTGATTACATAGTGGTTATGGGAGATTACAACCATAGAAAGATAATTCTCCCCAAAACCATAAGGACCAAAATACTACCTATGCTATATTATACAAATCCAATTACATAACTTAATAATGGTTCCCACTGAACGTATGTGAGTATCTTTGGCACATCTACTTCTCTAATTCCCAAGAAGCTTCCTTTACTACATGGTTGCGCCATAGAACCTTTACTAGTGGTATGCTTTTCGTATGCAGTTCGTGCTATTTATGATCCAAAAACTACACTAACGCTTCTTCATAAGACAAGACATCACTAAGCTCTAGTGCCTCATATATGATCACTTAAGAGAGATTGGGGATATATTTCCTCAACATAGAAATGTGAAATACATCGTGAATTCTTGTCAAAACTGGCGATAAAGCCAACCTGTAGGCAACTAGACCCACTCTTTCAAGAGTCTGAAATGGTCCAATATACCTAAGGCTTAGTTTACCCTTCCTCACAAATCTCACAACTCCTTTAAATGCGCCACCCTAAAAAATACGTGATCTCCAACGTCAAACTCTAACCCTTATTGGCGAGTATCTGCATAACTCTTCTGCCAACTCTGCGCTATTCTAATCATGTCTTTAATGAGTCTAATTTTGTCTTGAGTCTGTTGTATCAACTCTGACCCCAATTTCTGTCTCTCCCCAATCACATCCCAATACAATGGGGATCGACATCTCCTACCATAGAATGCCTCAAATGTTGCCATCCCAATGCTGGCCTGATAACTGTTATTATACGCAAATTCAACCAGTGGTATAAACCGTAACCAACTGCTTCCAAAGTCCAGCACACATTGATGTAGCATATTCTCCAATATCTGTATCATTCTCTTCGTCTATTTAAGGATGAAATGTTGTGCTAAACAACAACTGAGAACCCATGGCCTCCTACAAACTCCTCTAGAAACGGGATGTAAACTATAGGTCTCGGTCTGAAATTATGGATACTAGCATGTCATGCGTTCTCATTATCTCCTAAATGTATAACTCTACCAATCTGTTTAAGGAGTAGTTAACTCTAATAGGCGGAAAATGGGTAGCCTTCGTTAGCCGATCTACAACTACCCAAATGACGTCCTGTCCATGCAGTTCTGGTGGTAACCTAGTAACAAAATCCATTGCTATATGCTCCCACTTCCATTTAGGAATATACAGCGGCTGTAATGACCCTGCCAGTCTCTGATGCTTAACTTTCACCTGCTGGCATGTCAAACACTATGCTACAAATTCAACAATCTCTCTTTTCATTCGATTCCACCAAAAGAATTCTTGAAGATCTCTATACATTTTAGTGCTATTAGGATGTACCATATACAAGGATTGGTGTGCTTCTTCAAGAATCACTTTCTTTATCTTAGGATCGATAGGTACAGATAACTTGGAACAGAACCTCAAGGCTCCATCATCTAAGATACTGAAATCATCCTATAGACCATCTTGTACTTTTCCTATAAGCTCTACCAGCTCTGCATCACTCCTCTGTACTATTTTAATTCTTTCCTATAGAGTTGATGCACCCACTGACTTTCGGCTCAAGGCATCAGCCACCACATTAGCCTTTTTCGGGTGGTAACTAATGGTGTAGTCATAATCGTTTATGAGTTCTAACCAACTTTTCTGTCTCATGTTCAATTCTTTCTATGTGAAAAATTATTTCAAACTCTCATGGTCAGTAAAAATCTCATACCTAACCCCGTAGAAATAATGTCTCCAAATTTTTAGTGCGTATACCACTATTGCTAGCTCCAGATCATGGGTAGGGTAATTCTTATTATATTCTTTCAACTTTCGTGAGGCATATGCTATTACTCTCCCCTACTGCATTAGAACACAACCAAGCCTTTTATGTGATACATCACTGTAAATTATGAAACCCTCTTCACATGAAGGAATTGTCAACATCGATGTAATGATGAGCCACTGCTTCAACTCTTGGAAGCTCTGCTCACATTAATCATACCACTCAAATTTCACCCCTTTCTTAGTCAATCTAGTCAACGAACCCGACAATTTAGAAAAACTATCAACAAATGTGTGGTAGTATCCAAACAATCTTAGGAAACTTTTGATTTCCTGCACATTCTTCGTTCGTACCCAATCTGCTACCGCCTCAATCTTACTTGGGTCTATTGAGATACCACCCCTGGAGATCACATGTCCAAGGAAAGTAACTTGCTCTAACTAGAACGCGCACTTCTTAAATTTCACAAACAATTTCCTTGTAACGCCCCTAACCCGCCAAGTGTGGCTCGGAGGTCATGTGTTACATTTACCTATTTTTGATACCATACACCATAATTATGTAGCAGAATTAAAACACATAACCTCAAATTTAAATACCAGAGTTTACCCGTATACATATATGTACCCGATAAACAACTGCCACTACTTGTTTATATTACATACCAGTGCTTTTAAGCATAAACTATACATAATTTGTTTAACAAACTTTCCAAAATTACCCAAAATGCTACCCTGCCAGAACCCTAAGCTTGATCTCCTGATGGACCTAAAAACATGATCATCCACTAGGGTGAGAAACATCTCAGTAAGGAAGAAAAAATCATAGCAGTGTGTGGCAGAGTGTTTATATATATATATATATATATATATATATATATATATATATATATATATATTCTTTTACCATTCACCACCAACCACAACTGAGAAACACATCATTTATATCAACATTGATCTCTGATTTCATACTCACATATAATATGCATAAGTACTGGCTTTTGATTTCATACTCACATTCATAATTATTTTTAATCATAATACCCGAGAATAGGGAAGATTACCTGCCTATACAAGTAGCTTCCCTCTGCTCTAATACTATTATTAGGGCACTCACCTTACTTAATAAGCCTTTGAGTTATGTATATGGACAAAGTCTCTAAGAATAGGGAAGGTTACCCGCCCATATAAGTAGCTTCCCTCTACTCTGGCATCAAACTGAAAATACCAGGGCACTCACCTTTCTCAGCAAGCTCTTGGCAGAAAGTTTTACCTTGCTATATATATATATATATATATATATATATATATATATATATATACATATAGTTAAATTATTATATCATTCATCTTATCATATCACATTCCACATAAACATACTATCCATACAGGACTCTCATTCATACAAAACATGGTCCATATAGGACTGGTCCACACAGGACAAACATCAACACATGGTCCACACCGGAATGGTCTACACAGGACAATCATTAATGCATGGTCTACACAGGACTGGTCCACACAGAACAAACATCAACACATGGTCCACACAGGACAAACATCTCATAGAATTAATATCGTGGTCCATACAGGCACCACTAACCATCAGTATCAATCCCCATGACCTACTCGTAGTATATCAGTAGAACAACCTCCTCAGGCCTGCCAATGCTCTACCCCAATATATAATGACAATATACGAACTCCTCAAGCCTGCCAACGTATATCATGATTACATCTAGACAATATAACAAACTCTTAGGCCTACCAACGTTATATTGTGATGCACACGAATAATCACACAAAATAACCCATACACACACAATATTTTTCATGCAACAATCTCAACAGCCAATGATCACAATCCAACAATATATTTCATCATTTTGTACTCACAACAGCCAATTAAAATTATGAAAGTTGTATTCCTGCCACATAATTTCTTTTCCATATATATAGGCATGATGTATTTCCTCGTGCTCCTCTGGGCTCTTCAAATACACCAGTATGTCATTGATAAAAACTACCATAAATTGATTTAAATACTGGTGGAATACCCGGTTCATCAAATCTATAAATACTGTAGGAACATTTGTCAATCCAAACGGCATAACCAAAATTTCTTAATTGTTATACAGAGTCCTCAATGTCGTCTTTGAAACATCCTCTGCTCTGACCTTTACCTAATGATACCAAAATCGTAAATCTATCTTCAAGAAAGTTTGTGTCCTCTATAGCTGATGAAACAAATCATTGATGTGGGGAAGCGGGTATTTATTCTTGATAGTCACATTGTTAATTTTTCGATAGTCAATGCACATTCTTATCGACCCATCTTTCCTTTTCACAATCAATATCAGTGCTCCCTAGGGCGATACACTCAACCGAATAAATCACCTATCTATAAATTCTTACAGCTGGTCCTTTAATTCCTTTAATACTGCCGGTGCCATTCTATACATCGCTTTCGAAATCGACGATGTCCCCAGTACTAGATCAATAGAAAATTCTACCTTATAATCAGGAGGTAGTCCCGACAAATCCTCAGGGAAAATATCAGGAAAATACCTCACTATCAGGCTATCCTCTAATCTCAACTCCCCTTCTAATGTCTCCTTTACATTGGCCATAAATCCTTGACAACCCTCAAATAACACTTGCCTCGCCTGAATGGTGGATAACAACTATGGTGGGGTACGCACACAAGACCCCACAAACCTGTACTTCTATTCCCCTAAAGGTCTGAACACTACCTCCCTCTAATGACAATCTATACTGGTATAGTGAGCAGTTAGTCAGTCCATTCCCAGTATCACCTCAAACCCATGCATATCTAAGACCACCAGATCAACTAATAAAATCCTCCCCTGAATGCATACTAGACAGATACTAAGTACTTTATCACATATCCCCACAGTCCTTGTTGGCGTAGCCACTGACAAAATGACACCTAACTGCTATGTTTCTAATCCATAAAATTTAACAAACTCCCGGGCAATAAAAGAATGAGTCGCCCCTAGATCAAACAAAGCGGTAGCTGTAAATGATAGAATTGAAACTGTACTTGTCACAACATCTCTTGCTACCTCTACATCCCTCGGTGTCAGTGTGCATACTGGAGTTGGGGCATTATTCCTCTGCTGTCTGCCTCGAGGTTCCTGATGACCTACTCGGTATGGTCTATAAGCAGGCGCAACAACTGGTGGTGCTCTGCAGTCCCTCACCATATTCCCGGGATGATGGCACCAATAACATACAATCTCCCTAAATCGGCACTCTCCCGAGTGTCTCTTGTAACATATAGGGCAAGAAGGGGGTGTTTGACTACCTTGTATAGCCCGATGTCTTTCTACCTATCTCTATCCTCCCCTACTATCTTGCCTCCTCCAAGGCTCTCGACTAGACCCTGCCTGAATATCTTAAGGCGCAAGCTACTTCCCCTGACTTTGTGCTGCGGTGCCTCTCTGAAAGCCACCCTCAATAACTGCAGCTCTATCTACTACCTCTACAAATGTCTGGGCCCGAAAGCCTATAACTTGCTCAAACAAACCCTTCCTTAAACTTCCTTGCCTTCCTCTCCTCATCTGGAACCAAATACGGAGCAAACTGAGACAACTCAATGAATCTGGCTCATACTGTTGTACTGTCATCAGTCCATGCGTCAGATGCAGAAACTCTGCCGCCTTTGCACTCCTGACAGTAGTGGGAAAATATCTCTCAAAAAAGATCTCCCTGAAGCAGCTCCACATCATCGCTACAGGGTCTGATCTCTGATCCTCCAACAATCTCGTTGAAATCCACCAGCGCTTTGCCTCCCCTATCAACCTAAATGTCGCAAATAAAAATTTTTGCTCATCTATACATGGTAAAACTACTAGCATGTCCTCCATATCCTAGACCTAGTTCTCAGCTACAAGTGGGTCAACTCTTCCAGAGAATGATAGGAGTCTCATAGGCATGAACTGTCCAATCGTGTAGCTTTGCTCCCCTGAACCTATAGCCATCTCTGCCATCACCTGCTGGGTGATGCTACGTAGTACAACATCAGGGTCTTCTCCACCCATACTGGAAGGCCCTGCATCATCCCCTCCAACCTGTGCACTACTACTCCTTGGATCCATCCTGCAATGGTACAAAACCATTTTAGAACTCTATTATCGTAACTTATTAACACACCTAGCATACTAAAAGTCAAAAAATATTCAGCTATAAACATTTCTCTTAACACTCTTAATCCCTATTTAAGATTCAATCCTACCACTCAAAAATACGATCCGATGATAGTATCTATGGGTTTCTAGAAGTCGTCACCCTAGGAAAAGCACAGAAACAAACACGAAATTCTTGCTTCCAGGTCGCAAGACATAACCTTAAATTCTAATCTCATCCTCTAACAACACTGACTTATATCTCATCAATATCCATTCCTATACTCTGGTATTGTATTCCGTTGTTTACTAAAGTCTGTAAAACCTAGAAAACCTTGGCTCTGATACAAAACTGTGATGCACTGATTTTCATACCATTTCTTTTTTCATATAAACAACATATATAACCACATATCGACCACGTCAACCATTGATACCATAATACATAACCCGACCCGAAAGTGGGTATCGGCATACAATCATACTCATACACAACCCTAATAGCAAAAGTCATTTCATATATATATATATATATATATATATATATATATATATATTCATACATACCACAGCGAATACACATACCAGAGTACTACCATCCACATAAACAAGTCTAATACAAAACCTCTAGGGGAATCAAACCTCCCTAGCTCAAAATACTAACCCTGTCTACCCGGGGTATTGGCTTCCCTTTATCTCAGAGCTTTATCATGGGGTCTATCTCAGTTTCCTGAAATAAATGATTGGGTAAGACACATCTCAATAAGATGGAATAAATTATCTACAGTGTGTGGTAGTATGAGATTCATTATATCATAACCTATATTCGTTTCAGTAGAAATATCTTCTGAGAAAACATACCATTTCCACAATCATAATCATATAGATATACAATACAAGCTTTCATAAGCTTTTACTTTCATTTCCAAAACCATACACATGAAACCCATAATTGCCAACGAAGTTCCCGAAAATAGGGAAGCTTACCCGCCCATACAAGTAGTTTCCCTCTGCCCTGATATCGTTTGCATCCTAGCCTGATAACTCAGGTTTAGCGACAATTGATACTTATTAGAGCACTCACCTTACTCAATAAGCCCTCAGGTGGTGCGTTTTACTTCACTTTAATTATTTGTATTATTAACTCACACTATTTCATTTCTTATTTTCTTTCTTATTTCCATTCTCATTTCATTTCCATTTTTATTTCATTTCCATTTTCATTTCCTTTTCATTTCCATTTCCATATCTAGCTCATGAGTGTCCCCAGTTATCGATACATTCGTGTCTGTACTCATGGTTGCCCTGAGGATATCTCTCCACGTCATGCTTCCCCCTATGAATAGGGTTGTGCGACCTGAAGGCTCGACCTAACCATGGTTGGCCGACCCGGTTAGGTCAAATATCATATCATATATTTCGTATCTCTAGTACGACTCATTGGCCAAAAGCCCTGATCCGGACTTAGGGAGCATAACAACTCTACTATATAGTTCAGTTTATTGTCACGCCACATGCTCCACGAGCCTATGTGGTTGCACTAACTCCACTAGCAATGGTACCGTTCTCAATATCGCAACTGTTAGAATTGATGTATTCTCAAGGGCGGGGGGTGAATTGAAATTTAAAATTTATTCTTTGTTTAAAATCAGATGTTAGCAGTATTTCACAACCTAGGGTCTTTCTATGCAATCCCAATAAAATATTTAAACAATTGAACGCAAACATTCAAGTGCTGAAATTTAAAGTGTGGAAATCAAAAGTAGGCATAAGAAATGTAATCGGGGTTCGGCCAATATTGCCTACATCCTCGCCTTGACTCACAAGAACAATGATTCTACTAAGGCTCACTTAATGGGTGGAGCGACACCTAATATAACACCTTAACAAGATGGTGCACCTATATTTCCTAACTGGGTCAAAGCCAATTTGAAACTTTTCACCGGGCAAGTCTCCCTCTTCCGAATACACGTTGGGTATACCAAAAAAAAAAAAGATTTGTGTACAAACAAATATGCTTCTTACACTAAACAGATACGTACCACTATACTCAATCAATTAATGCACTCCCATATGATAGGATATTAAGCTCAAGTGAAATTTTGTTAACCAATGTGTTAACTCTCAACAATATATATGTCAATGTCTATACGTGAGAGTGAGACTTTTTATATCAAGAAAATATGCTTGTAAGGTGAGTAGTCAAATAGTCTCTATAACCCTTAAATAAATATCACAATAATATTTTTCAAATGTAAAGCACAATAGATATTAGGGTTTAAGCTTGCTAAAAAATATTTTTGTCAAAGCATAAAGCAAGCTTATAAGCCTTGCAATGAGGATGCAAGATCTTAAGTCAAGTAAGAGTTTTTCCCAATCAAATATTTATGAATGAAATATTATGGAAAAAAAACCTTAACTTACTCTCCAAAAATCAATACACAATTAAATATAAATGAAGGAGAGTTTAAGCTTGTAAGATGAATATGAAACACTAATCTCTCTCAAAATAAATGGCTAGATGAGAATGTAAAAGAGATTTTGGCAATATATATGAAAAATATGGAAGTAGGAAAGATTTTGCCCAATAAAATTTTCAAAGAATTTTGGCTAATCTAAAATCCTAATCTTATCTTAATGTTGACAAATAAGGAGGTATTTATAGAGTTGGGAAAAATTATAACAGTTAGGGACACACTGGGTATTTTGGAAAAATATTAAGTGAGTTTAATTAAAAACAACCCAGTTTAACCTTGGTAAAAATTGACCAACCTAAGAGGTTCAATCGACCATTTTAAAGGTTTGGTCAATCAGGTTACTCAATTCGGTCAACTAAGGTGTTTTTGAACTGAGATATTGGTCGACCAGATTTGAGGCGATTTTGAACCTCCAAGGTTTGGTCGACCAGGCTAAGTTCGATTGACTAGACTTATAGGTTCGGTCGACCAAGTCCTTTTATACTTAGGAGTTCAGTCGACTAGGGTGTTGGGAAATCACCACGTGCCAGTTTGGTCGACCAGAGTGTTGTAGTTCATTTTAGAGATGGTCAACCATATGGTCAACTATTGAACCTGGAGAGGTTCAGTCGACCGAAATGCTTTGTGTGTTTCGGTTCGGTCGACCAACTGGTTAATGTTTGACCCTAGGGAGGTTCAGTCAACCAAAGTGTCCTTGTATGTTAGGGTTCAGTTGACCGAACAGACCAACTTTGTGCATTGAGTCCTATTTTTCTTTTGAAGTCTCCCCTTCTCACATGCTTCTTATTTCTAAGTTATAGTGGGTTTTTTCATGCAATAATTTGGGTTCTATGGTCAGTCTAAGGTCTCTGAACTTTTCAATTAGTCCCAAAAATTCAGTGTCGGTTGGCCAATCCCTAAGGTCCTGTGGTTCCCTATGGTAAGTCTACGGTCATCACTGAGCTTTCGTCCATATCATGTACGTCATGCAATCATTACAGACCAAATTAAAAATTAAATGCAATACAATGAAATTTAACTGTCTTCTTTTTTATCTTTTGCTCTTATTTTCATGGAGTATGCCTAGTATATGATAATTAAGATCCGTCTTGGCCTCTATGTCCCTTAAACCTTATGTGCGTGCTGAAATATGAACCTATTCACAAACTAAGTACACACATAAGACACTGGTGGTTGGTCAGTATCAAAACAAAGATTAGACTCAAAAAGTCAACAATCTCCTCTTTTTTTATGTTGACAAACACCAAAAAGAAAAATGGGTTATGCATGAAAAGGCTCCCCTTAAGAATATGTATAACTTGAAAATGAACAATAGAGATCAAGTACATTCATAAAAGAAGACATCTGAAATAATATGCATTTAGTTTTGACAATAAATCACAAACATATATGCATGCAGCTCGGCAAACCTCTTCCCCTTTTGGTCAAAGAAGGATTTAACATTTTGCTCACATAAAATCTTCCCCTTTTGTCATTAGCAGAAGGGTTAAGCTAAGTAAACAAAATGTGATCATTTAAAACAAACTTAGCCAAGAGAAACTTCCATAGTTGAAAAATATTCCCCCTTTTTAACATTTAAGCTCAGAAAAATTCTTCTCCTTTATCATATAGTATATGGGCATATAAATGTTGTTTAACAAAAATATAGCAATTAAGCACATATGCAAGAAAACAAGATATGTCGCATGTAAAATCATTTTCTTGCCAAATTTTTTTAAATATGTATATATATGTATATATGTATGTATATAACCTCTTAGGATATTATCAAGAAGTACTAGGGGTGTGCTTGCTAAAAAAGAAGCTTTAATTTAATGCAAGCAAGCACAAATTTTATGGTGCAAAATATAACCAGAAAAAAAACAATCATAATAATCCTAAAGATTTAACAATCACATTCAAGATCATATGGCAAAATTTAAAGATTATGTTGCAAGTATTATATTTTCCACTTAAGGTATCCAATAAGCAAAACAATCAAGCACATGCCATAATACATTTCAATGCATATCTAAGCTTAAGAATATTGGTGAGCACAAACAAGATAGAAATTTTATTTCAAGAGCCCCCCCTATCGATTTGAAATCTAGCTTGGATGAAGTAAACCGCTTATACTAATTAGAGATTTATTTCATTAAGCCAAGGAGTATAAGCCATTCAATTTTAAATCCTTTAAACCAACCATACTGATGATTTATTCAATTATATTCTGATTAGTATGGTCATCCCTATAGGCCACAAATGCATCGGAGAATATACATTAAGGCATTTCAATAGTGCTCACAACCCAGAACAATCCATATACATTTATAGATCTTTAAGCACTTGATATGAAGTTCATGGTTTTTCGGAAGAGCGTCGATATTATAAAAGCGAAGTGATGCATGTGAGTTCTTTAAGCTTTTTCTATAGGGATGGAGCTAAGCTCATCTAAATATTCGATGACTATACTAGGATGAAATTTTAATATTCAATTAGTTTTCACTCATCCTTTCAAAATATTAGAACATTTATTTTATCATAATCATCCTTAGTACATTATTTTTGTAACGACCTCCCTAATTTACCCATTTTTTTCATAATAAAATTTAATATAATAATCCCGATATTCTGTTCAACTGAATAACATAATCAACCTAAACCCATGAGTACTAGGGATACTCAAAATACAACTCTGATAGTAGGAAACGTAATTTAAACCATACCATACAACCAACCACAATAGCAGAGTCCTACTAAAATTGTTATATATATGTTGGAATTGGTGTATTCATAGAAAGGGGGGGGGGTGAATTGGAATTTTAAAAATTTATCTCATAGGTTAAATGAAATACCCTTATAATACAACCCAGGGTCTTTCTATGCAATTCTAATGCTCCAATAATGTAATGTGTGAAATTTAAATCAAGCGCATCATTCACACCATAACATACATGTGCAGTAAATATAAAGTGCAGAAATATAAACAAGACATACAATATGTTATTGGGGTTCGACCAACTGTGGCTACGTCCCCACCTCTAGCTCGCAAGCCCGAGGATTTCACTAAAGGATTACTTAACGGGTGGAGTGGCACCGATTACAATCAGGTCAATTAGCACAAGGTTAACCTCAACCTTTACAACCAGGTCAATTAGAGGGGCAGACCTCAATCTACTCCTTAACAAGATGGTGCACCTAGCTTTCTAATCGGGTCTAAGACAATCTGGGACTATTTCAAAGGGCTAGTCTCCCTCTTCAGGCTCGTGCCTGGAAATACATCCTTATGTTCACAATCAATGAAATTGGTACAGTGATTACGCTTTCTTGTAAAGTAGATGTGTACCCAGTTACGTGCAATCACATATACCGCCAATAAGATATAATGAGTAAGCTCAATATGGTTTAATATATCTACTCTCAAATATATTTGTATGTAGTGCGTGAGAGTGCAAACCAGTATGATCTTTGTATCATAAGATGTATTCAATCTAAATGTTTAAACAAAGATATCAATCAATCCTCATATATTTCAACCAACAGATTTTATTAATCGTATAAAGCTCAAGTAGTGTATAGATTTTGTTTGCAGAAAGAGATTTAATCTTTGTATTCAGCAAAAGATATAACTCAATGAATATTGCAACAAAGATTTTCATCACATAAACAAATATATCTTCAAATACTTTTCAAAATAGAACACACTAGATATTTGAAAATGATTTGAAAGGATTTTTGCAACCAAAATCAAATAAGAAATTCACAAGATATTGCAATGATGATGCAATACTTAGAAGCTCCAAAGAAGTCTTCTTAGGAAAGACTTATTAATAAAGCTGCCTAAGAACACTTGAGGATGTGCTCTCAAATAAAATAATTTCACACAAACACAATCTTGAGACAGCAATCCTTATGGAACAACAACACTTAAATCACACTTACAAAAGATATTTGAGTAGTAAGATCAGGTAAGAATAAGTGTTGGAGGTTCAAGAAATGAGTATTATAGATTTTGGAATTTCAAAGAATTTCTCCTAGTTAAGATTGCTAATCATCTTGCTAATTATTCCAATGAAGGGGTATTTATAGACTTCCCCACAAATATGACCGTTAAGGACAAAAATGGAATAATTATAAAAGTTTTAATATTATTTATATATATTAACCTCGTTTAAAAATTATTTATTGTGGTAAAAATATGGGCAACTTGAGAGCACCGGTCGATCGAACCAAGTTCGGTTGACCGAAGTTCTTGAGGTTCAGTCAACTAGGCGTGAAATGAATTGGGAGTTCGGTCGACCGGACTTATATGTCCAAAGGCGATTTTCCCATTTTTGTGAGGTTCGGCGGTCACAAACACAATCTTGAGAGAGCAATCCTTATGGAACAACAACACTTAAACCACACTTACAAAAGATATTTGAGTAGCAAGATCTGGTAAGAATAAGTGTTGGAGGCTTAAGAAATGAGTATTATAGATTTTGGAATTTCAAAGAATTTCACCTAGTTAAGATTGCTAATCCTCTTGCTAATTATTCCAAATGAACGGGTATTTATAGACTTCCCCACAAATATGATCGTTAAGGACACAAATGGAATAATTATAAAAGTTTTAATATTATTTAAATATATTAGCCTCGTTTAAAAATTATTTATTGCGGTAAAAATATGGGCAACTTGAGAGCACTGGTCAATCGAGCCAAGTTCAGTTGACCGAAGTTCTTGAGGTTCGATCAATTGGGTGTGAAATGAATTGGGAGTTCGGTCGACTGGAGTTATATGTCCAAATGCAATTTTTCCATTTTTGTGAGGTTTGGTCGATCGGGTAGATTTTGAACTAAGCTGGTCGATCGGCCACGCCGTTGAGTTCCCATACGTGGGAATTCGGTCGACCAAGTTGGTGATGTGTATTTTATTCTTATTTGACGAGGAAGTCAATAAAGTTGCCTCCTGGGAAGTTCGGTCGACCGAGGTCAAATGAACTGCTAGAGTTCGGTCGACCGAGGGAAAATAGTACATGAAATGCAGGTCAACCGAGTGTGCAAACTTTATGCATTTGGTCCCGTTTCAGCCAACAAACACCCTATTCAAAAGACTAACACATACAAGTGAGTGAGTGAGTGTCTTAGGGTCATTTTTAGGTCATGTTTCAGTTATGTTTGGTTTGAACTTACTTATTAGATCATGCATGTGATGTGTGTATGATTATTACAAACCATAGAACCTAATTATTATTAGAAAGCCTTTGCATAAATGAAATAAAATACAACACATAAAAATTGGGTCTTCAACTTCACTCTCTCTTTGTGCATTATGATCTGTCAATTTGAGTTCCTGCACATAACGTCAAACATGCATCAAATACAATAGGTATTTGTCATTATCAAAACTGGGCGTGACCTATAAAATCAACATTCTCCCCTTTTTTGATGATGACAAATACATCATGAAAAAAATATGGGTATAGCCTTTGAATGCTCCCCATGCCAATATGCATTATATGCAGTCTAATTTCAACCCAATTTTTTTGTTTTTTTTTTGTTTTTGTTTTTCCTTTTTGCCTCTTCATCTCCCTCTTTTGGTAACAGCAAAAAGGCTATAAAAATTACAGTTCTAGGCAATGGGTAATAAGTATTTTTATACACTATAGGTTTTAAAAGTTTTGAAAAAATTTCAGCAGAGTGTCGTTTGAAAATAGAACTTTCCAAAACAAATCCTATATAAAAATGACCTGTCTTGAGTTTATAAATCCTAACAATTTATCCACAACAACTTAAACAGTTCCAGTATCATCAATGCAATAAAACATAAGTACCATCAACATGCAGTAGGTATGAAAGTTATTCATCACAAACAATAGTAAAGTTTTACAAAGTCTAAGCCAATACAAGATATCAACAGTTATAGTAGTTGTTAGACTTGTAAACATATTTGAAAGCTTTTCCTAAATTTGTGTAAGCTATGAACTACCTAGAAAGCATCTTTACTGTGCATTAGACCTGTTAGCTACTTATATTGATATTAATTATGAGAGTTCATTAAATTTTTAACACAGTATTAGTAATGAAACAAATCAAACTCAAAAAGTAAAACCAATTAATAGTATGAGTTCACGAAGCTTGGTGAGTTATATTTCTTTTCTCAAGGATGGGGCTTAAACTCCCCGGTATAGTCTCAGGCATACATAAGTACGTTTACGCTCAAGAATGAATTTCATTTAAGTACATCCATCATATGTTCATCCTTCTTAATATTACTTAGCATGCAAGAGATTTTAGGCATTAAGTTCTTATTGATTTATCCTAAGATTGAGACTTAAATTCCTCTGTATATTTGTATGCACACTTACTTGATTGGGACTTAGCTTTAGTGTATTCCATATATACTCATCCTATCAATGAATTCAACATGCAGCAAATACTAATTATTCAGTGCATAAGCATGACATATTGCATTTCATTTTTAAATGCACGATAGTCAATCAAGACTATACGCAAAGGTATGCAATAAGGGTTCAAAAAGGATGACACAACTCAAAACACAATGAGTGTGTGCAAAATGAAAAACTCCCCCTAAATCATGCAAATTCCTTAGTCAATGGACCATCATTAATATATGGGACATTCAATTTAAAAGGGATGATGTTCTACCCTTTGGGTCTGGAGTGAAATTTCATAACCCAAAGAATTTGATCAAAAGGTGTCCATGAACTAAGTTAATCCTAAGATGCAAACTAAATGTGTACATATCTTCAAAATACATAACAATTTGGATTTCATATGTACTATCCTATGTAATTACTGTGCATCCTAGGAAGGAAAATGTGTTGCTTATACTAATCAAAAATTGATTTTATCATATGTTCAGTATAGTCTTCCCTATAAACCATAGATGCATCAGAGAGTGCATATTAAGGCATACTTTGGAATTAATGACCCATGAACATTGCATATCAAATTATAAAGCTTTAAGCACTGGATATAATGTTTAGGGTATTCTTAAGAGCCTCAATATTCAGTAGACGAAAGTGATGCATATGAATCATTTATGTGCTTCCTATAGGGATGGATTTGAGCCTTCCTAAATGGTTGATGATTATGCTAGGATGAAGTTTAATTATCTATTTGGTTCCATTCATCCTTTCAAAAATGTTTTAATATTAATTTTATCATAATCATCTTTAGCACAAGGTTTTATTTTGAGAAAATTCTTGTTGAAATTTAGGCAGCATGCCGTCTATAAATCGAACATTTTCCCATAAAACTTGTACCTGATAGGTTCAATTAAGAAATTTATATTTCAGTTCAAGGCACACGAGAACCTATATCCACTACTAGAATGCAATTCTCATCAACTGCATCCGCCATGCAGGAGGCTTTCAACACAAGCATGCAATCCAGTAGTATAATCAACAAATGATACAAAAGATAAACTATACATTAGAAGATACACTCATTTAACACATAATGAATAGTAGGAATTCAGTGCTTTTCATATGAAGGTATATGGGCATAAAAGATAAAAATCATGAAAGCATTTAATGTATATATATATTCATGAAGAGAAATGCTCCCCTTGAGTTATGCACTTATTCAATTTATGCCTTTTTCTTAATTATCTACTTTCTTTAGCCAGGGTTATTAAAATTTTCAATGAGTTTAGACTTGGCAAGAATGCTTTAGGCTTATTAGACCAAAAGTTCACAGTGAATATTTCTTTAAGTGTACTAAGCCTATGTCTGCCTCTTTTCTTATGAATCTTAATACGTGAGAGAGGCCCAAGCTAGAATGGCTTTCGACTTAAAATTGAACAAGCATAGGTCCACTTGAATTTTATACATTCATCTAGATTGAGACCTAGGCGATCATATTAGTCATTCAACATATTTCAAAGGATATGAAACTCTAAAGGATATGAATTAACGTTTTGAAAGCTATATGTGTGAAGTAGATTAAATACTCTTAAGGATTATAATTTCTGTTAAGTTTGAAGAGTATTCAATATAGGTGGACATGTTTCAAGATATTTTAATGGAAGTGGATAGGTCCAACCGCCAACCGCTTAGGCAAAGAGCATTTATGAGTATTTGAATTTTATTAAACAATGCTCTTCAGAGAATGGAAAGTATCCTATAAAAATAATTACAATCTTTAGCAAGGATACAAGTAGATAGGTGAAACCTTACCGAATATGATCATGGTTTGGTAAGGATTTCCTATGAAGGGGATAGGTGAATCAAGATTAGAGGATTTAAATATTAAACTCAAAGGGAATAATTTGATTTAACAATAAAATACGAATTCCCTAGTGGGTGCCTCTAATTTTGATTGTGAGAGGGATGTCTTATTATTAGCACAAGATAGATATGGAATTTGTTATCATTACTTATACCTAGGGTGATGACCAAGTTTTGACTAATAAGATTAGGGTAAAAGATATATAGAATATAATGGATCCCTAAAGCTCATTTCTGTGCAATGGACAATAGTATGCTTAAACTTGTGATTTTCATGTTAGCATGGGTTAAGCATTTTTAAATACCGAGCATAGATGCCATGTCCATTTGGAAGTGGACAAAGATTCTTAGTATAACAAGATAGTTTAGTGAGTGTGTATACTAAGATTTTCATTTTAAGTGTAACGACCTCAAAATTTACATCATCATTATTATCATTTTTTTTTCTACTATATGTATTAACTGTTCTGATACCTTCTGCTATGAAACTTAGGCCTTAGCAGGCACCGAGGTAATCTTGTATACAGTATTCATTCCTACGTAGTGGAAACATAAATCATATAACCATATATACTATACAATACCAAAATCCAATATATAAAGACCATAGCCATACAAAATAATTCCCTCAAGTATCATCTACCCCAAAAATACAAAATTTTGTCACAAACTTACCCTACAACCAGGGTAGGCAAGTCAACTCTCTATCTGCGAGCATGATCTGCTTGCCTAGCTGACTCACCTGAAAAGTGGTAAAGTAATAGGGTGAGATGACGCTCAATAAGTGAAAATATGCTATTACTAGGGTGTGGCAACCAAGTCGTAAAATTATAACATTAATACATATATAAAACTGCATGATTTGGAAAATCTGTAAATTGCATGTATAGTAGCTTAAAACATTTGTATCATCTGAACTTTCTATCATTCATACTGCTATATCATACTATATACGACAAAAGCTGTAAAACTGTATACACATATACATAACTGTGCTCTTTTCCTAGGACTCTGTATGTCATGATTTAACTCCTCATGACAGAGTTGTGCGGCCTGTAGGCGGGACTTAACATGGTCGACCCTCCAAGTAAGTCATCATACTCTACACTATCTCAACCCGGCGAAACTGAATCCACTCTTAAGCTCGGAACTGGCTGCTACCTCACCTAACCGGCCCCTTCAACCCAGCGTACTAGATAATTGCATCGTCTCTGAGCACGGTTAGACGGTACCCACACACTATCTGTGATATGTGGTTGCACTCTATTTGTATATAGCAATGGTACCGTGCTCCGAAACTGTATCTGTTTGTAACATTTCCATAGGGATCTGATACTATATAAGTACATTTATATATATATATATATATATATATATATATATATATATATCTTTACTGTTTTCATCATGTTTCTGAAATAGCCATAACGCTATAATTTTGTATTGTAAATACTGTAATATCTGAGTAACTGTAGTATCTTGATGCTATAACTATATAATCTGTCTCTATAAACCGTCTGTATAAACTATGTGTTATGGCATTTAGAAAAAACATGACATTCTTTAAATACTATTCATACTGATCTGAATAAACATCTGTATACATTTATACATGCATCTATAAATATATATATATATATATATATATATTTTATCTGAATAAAGCTGTAAATAAACGTCTATTTGTCTATGTAATATCGGATTATATCTGTATATGCTGTATAACTTGATACACTGGAAAAATTGTATAAACTCTTCATCAGGTAATATAAACTCAGGCCACACATACTATAAAAATTCATATTCTGTATATATATATATATATATATATATATATATATATATAATTTCTGATAACGTAAGTAAATATCCTAGCATAGCATATTTCCCTTACCTTAAATCTGAAAAGTCTCTCACTGAACTCTAGTCCTACACCCGAAGGGTTCTTCACACAACACCCTGAAAACAACATCCCCTAAAACAAAATATCAATATTTTCTTGCCTACAACATTTCTTATAACTACGAGGAAGGCATAATCTGAATAAAATACCTTACCCTGGATTTGGGATGAATTCCAAACCAACTTCTCCCACCATCAGCTCCGGCAGACTTGCAAAGAACTTCGTCAAGAGTGTCGTGGTGGCCTCATATCTTCAATCCGGTAAGAAATGAGGCTAGGATCGAAGAGAGAAGAAGGGAGAGGCATTTTAGAGAGAGAGAGAGAGAGAGAGAGAGAGAGAGAGAGAGTTTGCGTTGAGTTTTCATCAAAAAATCCGGGTTTCAACTATTTATAGGACTGGATTCGCCGATGAGACACGACATCTCGTCGACGAGTCCTTAAGTAATTTTGTCGACGAACCCTACCACCTCGTCGACGAAATTCATACAGTCCAAAAACCCCTCTCGGCATCTTTTCGTCGACAAGGCGTGGCTTCATCGACGAGACCTACTTATGCACTCATCGGTGAGACCTTGTGTAAAAATTTTTCGGGTTATTATATTCAAAGCGCAATGTCATCGATGAACGCTTCTGTCTCCTTCTGTTTTTGTTTCCATTTCCCTCCCTCATTATTATTTAAATACCATTATGTTTCAAGTCGTTACATTCTCCCTTCCTTCTAAAATTTCGTCCTTGAAATTTATTATCTGGATTGAACACCATTATACACTCTATCATCTCGTAAAGGTAAAGGATCTACTTATTTTATTACTTACCCTCACTTATGGCGGAGGAATACCATGGTTACATTCTATGTTCTAGGAGATTACACAAACAAAAATTAAAACTACTTACTATCTAAATAGTACATGTACCTGTAAAAGAAACATTACCTAACTATTTACATTATCTTATTACTCTTAGAACAAATGTGGGTATTTCCTTTTAATTTCATCCTCGAGTTCCCATGAGGCTTCTTCCATAGCATGGTTCCTCCACAAAATCTTCACTAGCAGAATTTCTTTAGTACGCAGTTTTTGTGTCTTTCTATCTAAAATCTGTACTGGCGTTTCTTCATAAGCTAGTGAATCCTTGAGTTCTATCTCTGCATAGCTAATTATGTGGGATGAGTCTGGGACTTATTTCCTTAGCATAGCAACATAAAACATGTCATGAATTCGAGCCAAAGTTGGCGGCAAAGCTAGCCTATAGGCAACTGACCCTATTCTCTCTGGTACCTCAAAATGGCCAATATACCTAGGGCTCAACTTGTCCTTCTTTCCAAATATCATAACTCCTTTCAAAGGAGCTAACTTCAAAAATACTCGATTTCCCACATCAAACTCTAAACTGGCAATAACTGCCTAAGGACTCTTCCCTATCAATTCTATACCGAGCCTCTCTAAATCCACCAAAATTGAGTGTTGAATCTCCATAGCTTCCAGCATGGGTGAAACGCCCCGAACCCTTAAACCCGGGTTCGGTGCGTTATACCTGATCATCCATAATTAACATAACATACGCAGCGGAAAACATGATCATAATCTCCATAACATAAAACCAGAGTTTACTAATTCTAACTATAATCCATATTAAATCATCCAACACCTGCATTTCCATAATTACATATATCTCCAAAACAATTCAGTATTTTCACAATCATTCCTTACTCAATATTCTTAAAACATAAAGGCATAAAACATAAATTTTGTACATCCCAAAATTAACATAGAAATATACCCTTTACTTTTTATATTCCCCAATAATGCTATAAAAACCTCGAGCTCTCAAAGCTCGATCTCGAGGAAATCCTAAAAAAAAATACATTCATATTCGGGTGAGACACATCTCAGTAAGGGAAAAAATCATATATTAAAGCAGTGTGTGGCCAGCATGAGATTATACATATCATTTTACAATATTTACAAATCATTAACATAATTTCCTGAAACCATTCTATGAACCTAATCAAACACATGCAAATGTTTAACCCACGAGATTACCCAAGGATAGGGGTGATTACCCGTCCATACAAGTAGCACCCCTCTGCTCTGATACTTAGGTAACTAACTCACTCGAAAAATGAGCAGCTCGAAAGCTATCCCAAGTATAGGAGTTCTATCGTGTAATATTAAGCCCAAGGGCTAGATCGTCTCCTCAGGGAATGCGTTTTAATCTCAAAATTTACGTTTGTCCAATCAAAAATAAAAATGTACTGAACTCGGTTTAGATTCGGATTTTCAAAATTTTGGAGATTTAAACAAAAACTTAAATTAAAGTCTTAAAACTAACATGCATCAATTTAAAGAGTAAGGATGGAAAATCTAATCTACCTAAGGAAACATCAAACCACACGCTAATTAAAAATGGTAACATTGATCATGGAATTAAAGCACGTAATGGAAAATCAATCACACACACGCACGCAATAAAAATCAAATCTTTTACATGAACAAAAAATTATGAACCAAAATCACAAATTAAACGCACACAAAATGCTGAATTTTTAACATGAGCCAAGAACTCAAACCCAAAGATCAAAACACAACAAAAACCTAAATTTAACGAACATAATAAAACTTTTCCTTTTTCTCTTTTTTTTTGTATTTTAATTTTTTTCAAGAAACCGAACTAAACCTTAATCAATAATAATAATAATAATAATAATAATAATAATAATAATAATAATAATAATAATAATAATAATAATAAAATTAAAAAAAATAACTCAAACAAATAAAAAAAATAAGTATAAATCTAATGCTAATATCAATTGAGAAGAGAAAGAAAGTAAATAGAATTTAATACTAATCATCCAAAGATTCAAAACTTAAAAACATGACTAGAAATTTTATTAAAATTTAACAATAACTAATTAAAAACAAGAGTAAATAAAGAGAAAAGGAAAGAAGAGAGAGAGAGAGATCCATGAGCTACTGCTCGGGTTGTGACAGCAGCAGAGGGGATGCTGTGGAGGAGCTGGAGGTCGGGGCTCTGCTGGTGCTTTCTGCTGGAGTGGGCTTGGGCTGGAGTAGAGGAGAAGCCTGAAGTTGAGCTCGGCTGCTGTGCTGGTGGAGGAATGGTGGCTGTGAGCTGTGGAGAAGTTGGCTGATGGAAATCTGCTCTGGAACTGCTGCTGGTAAGGAGCAGTGGGTGGCTATGGCTAGTTGCAGAACAAAAGAATAGAGAGGGGAAGAGAGGAGAGCTAAACAGAGGGCTGAGAAAAGAGAAGAACAAAGTGAGAAGATAAGAAAAGAGAATTGGGAAAGGAAGATAGGGAAGAGGATGAAAGAAAACAAAAGAGAGAGCAAGGAAGAAAAACAATGTAACAGAGAAAGAGAAGGGAAGAGAGAGAGTTTGAGGGAGAGAGAAGGGTGACAGAGGCACCCCCTGCATAGGAGAAGAGGGGAGCTTAAATAGGAGGGCTGCCCTAGACCCGGATGGAGAGGATTGACCCGGATGGAGACCCGACCCGGATTGTTATATTTTTTTATTTTTTTCATTCACTGTTGATCGCAAATTTGACTCTTCTGGAGCCCGTTTCTCACAAAACTCAAAACACAAAAGTTGTATATAATCCTTCATCTCGATCGGAACTCGGATGGAAAAGTTATGCATGAAATAAGAACAGGTGTCGGTTTTGGTTCCTAGAAATTTTCCTACGACAAAAGATTACCAAAACTTCATAAATAGTGCAATAAAGTTCAAGAATGATGATTTTGGCACTTTATTAAAATATTGGACAATTTTGGATATTTAATTAAAAATATAAACTGTAAAGCCCGGGTTAAGATGCCTAATTACGCAATTTTGACGCTTAATCAGTAACCCTAAGGTTACAATTAAAACATACCAGAGCACTCACCTTACTCAGTAAGCCCTTAAGTGTTAAACTGATCTCGTACTCACGCATTCAACAATAGTTTACCGACAAAGGCCCCAAGGATAGGGAATTCTACCCACCCATACAAGTAGATTCCCTCTGCCCTAGTGCGTTATGCAGCTACTGCCACATCTGAA
This sequence comes from Malania oleifera, assembly GCF_029873635.1. Classification (NCBI taxonomy): domain Eukaryota; kingdom Viridiplantae; phylum Streptophyta; class Magnoliopsida; order Santalales; family Ximeniaceae; genus Malania; species Malania oleifera. The sequence continues at coordinate 119,750,998 of NC_080417.1, forward strand.
GCTACTAGTGCACTCGCCTTACTCAGCAAGCCCTCAGGCGAAAGGTATGCCTCACCCAATCGTAACATGTTCTACGTACATACATACTTCTAATATCATAATACATCATTCTTTCTATCATTATTTAATTATACACATCTCTTCATATTCATGGCTTAACATTGCATTGTATTTCACTTTAAGTGACTCTTTCCCATTTTACACTGTTCACATTTTACATTTCATTTCCATTTCATTCATTTCCCTTTTCATTTCATTTCATTTCATACCCAGCATTTTTCACATGTTTTATCCAGCATCTTTCAACTGTTTTACCCAACATCTTTTAGCTATTTTACATTTACCCAGCCACTTTCAACTATGACAAATTTACCCAGCCACTTTCAGTTGCTACACATTTACCCAGCCACTTTCAGCTGTGACACATTTACCCAGCCACTTTCAGCTGTGACACATTTACCCAGCCACTTTTAGCTGTTTTACCCAACATCTCTCAACTGTTTACGCAACATTTTTCAGCTGTTTACATGATTGCATTAACATACACAGGCAACATTGTCCATGCCATATTTTATTTTCATGGTTTTACTTACTTAACCTGCATCTCATACATTTAACATATATTTGCACAGATTCTCATGCCACACAATTTAGCAATAAAATTCATACACTGCCTGTAAAATAAGCCAACCAACATTTAATGTTTATATATTGAAGATACCTTTCATTTCTTATTTAATTATCCTAAAAATATTTCTCACTTTCATCAGTTCATTTTCGTATGTACATATCTAATAAACAACCCTAAACTCGAAAAAAAATATAATTTAAAAAGTTGGCATTTTACCCATACTGAAATATATACACGTACATATAACACAATTTATTTTTTCATTAAATTTATAAAAATTCTGATTTAATATATATTTTCCCCCTTACCCGATTTCTTGAACTACGTCAACAGGGACTCCGAAAAATACCTGCGGCGCTCACCCGGACCCAGAAATTAAATTCCTAGTTCCAATAAATTATTCATGAATAAAATATTAATTTAATATTTCCTAGGGCCATAATTCATAAATAAATAATAATATCCTTAAATTTAGCCAAATACTCAAATCCCACTCTCGATTTGGAGTAGGGCCTAGAAAACCCCAATTGAAAAATTACCTACGTCAAAATGACGATAACGACGACTAGGACCCCGTGGTGGTGTCCGTTCGTCGATTTAACCACATATTAACGGCGAAATTGAGAAAATAGAGAAAAATTACCTTTCCCTAGGAGCAGTGCCTAAGCTGTTCCCATGAAAAATTTGTTCCAGTAGAAATGTCGGCAGCGGAACCAGGAATCCAACGACACCTTCCGTTTTTCGATTCGCTATCAATTTGCTGAGTAATTGAGAGAAGAAGAGAGACGGAGACGGAGCGCTAGCACGCGCAGGAAAGTATTTAGGGGGGGGGGGCATGTCTGCCTCTTCTCCAGCATCTTCTTTCTTCTTCTTCTTTCTTCTTTCTTCTTTCTTCTTCTCTTCTTATCTTTCTCTCTGTACTTTATATATATATATATATATATATATATATATATTAAACTTATACTTATCATATATATATATATATATATATATATATATATATATATCTTATCATATACTTATTATATATATATATATATATATACATATATACATATATATATTTATATATTATATTAACCATATATATATTTCTCTTATTTCAATTAGTTTTTTTTTTTAAATCCAATGTAAAAATATTTAATTTAATAACTAATTATTTAATTATTTAATTTATCTTAATTTAATTTAATTTCTTTAATTTTAATTTTTTTTCTCTTTTCCCACATCATTCCTTTTGTTTATTTATCTGTTATTTTATTTATTATTTTTTTCAAATTATTTTAATCCTTTTTAAATTTTCGGGTCTTTACATTCTCCCCTCCTTAAAAAAAATTTCGTCATCGAAATTTGTTACCCGATCTTTCATTCCATAATTCTACGATTTACCATATCCCACACCATAATCTCAACAACACAATTATACTCTTTAAATTCAATACACATCCAAGTTCTTCATATAAGGACCCGTCTCACGGCTAAGAAAAATCACCGTTGATAGATTTACCGTGGTTTTCTAAAACTTTCAAATGAATTAGAAAATCACGGAAGTCCGCCAAGGGATTTCTGCCTCCAAGCTATAAGACAAAATCCTATACTTCCCCTACACCATACCTACTTCTCAACACCTAACCTAACATATCCATCTAGCATCCTTATCCTAATTGTTTCCTATACTTTGGTATAAATCATCTCTAATCTAATAGTCTAACATTTTCATATCTAGGCGATATGAAATTAATCACATTTCAGGCTGGACATTGCTCTGATACCAAATGAAACGCCCCGAACCCTTAATCCCGGGTCCGGCGCGTTATACCTAATAATCCATAATTAACATAACCTACGCAGCGGAAAAACATAATCATAATCTCCATATAACATAAAACCAGAGTTTACTAATTCTAACTATAATCCATATTAAATCATCCAACACCTGCATTTCCATTTCATTCATTTCCCTTTTCATTTCATTTCATTTCATACCCAGCATCTTTCAGCTGTTTTATCCAGCATCTTTCAGCTGTTTTACCCAACATCTTTCAACTGTTTTACATTTACCCAACCATTTTCAGTTGTGACACATTTACCTAGCCACTTTCAGTTGTGACACATTTACCCAGCCACTTTCAGCTGTGACACATTTACCCAGCCACTTTCAGCTGTGACACATTTACCCAGCCACTTTTAGCTGTGACACATTTACCCAGCCACTTTTAACTGTTTTACCCAGCATCTTTCAGCTGTTTACATGATTGCATTAACATATACAGGCAACATTTTCCAAATCATATTTTATTTTCATGGTTTTACTTACTTAACCTGCATTTCATACATTTAGCATATATTTGCACCGATTCTCATGCCACACAATTTAGCAATAAAATTCATACACTGCCTGTAAAATAAGCCAACCAACATTTAATGTTTATATACTAAAGATACCTTTCATTTCTTATTTAATTATCCTAAAAATATATCTCACTTTCATCAGTTCATTTTCGCATATACATATCTAATAAACAACCCTAAACTCGGAAAAAAATATAATTGAAACAGTTGGCATTTTACCCATACTGAAACATATACACGTACATATAACACAATTTATTTTTTCATTAAATTCATAAAAATTCTGATTTAATATATATTTTTCCCCTTACCTGATTTCTTGAACTACGCCAACAGGGACTCCGAAAAATACGTGCGGTGCTCACCCGGACCCTGAAATTAAATTCCTAGTTCTAATAAATTATTCATGAATAAAATATTAATTTAATACTTCCTAGGGCCATAATTCCTAAATAAATAATATCCTTAAATTTAGTCAAATTCTCAAATCCCAATCTCGCTTTGGAGTAGGGCCTAGAAAATCCCAATTGACAAATTACCTACGTCAAAATGACGATGACGACGACTAGGACCCCGTGGTGGTGTCCGTTCGTTGATTTAACCACATATTAACGGAAAAATTGAGAAAATGGAGAAAAATTACCTTTCCCCAGGAACAGTGCCTAAGCTGTTTGCATGAAAAATCTGTTCCAGTAGAAATGTGGGCAGCGGAACTAGGAATCCAACGGTACCTTCTGTTTTTTGATCCGCTACCAATTCGCCGAGTAATTGAGAGAAGAAGAGAGACGGAGACGGAGCGCTAGCACGCGTAGGAAAGTATTCAAGGGGGGGAGGCATGTCTACCTCTTCCCCAGCATCTTCTTTCTTCTTCTTTCTTCTTCTTCTTTCTTCTTTCTTCTTCTCTTCTTATCTTTCTGTCAGTACTTTATATATATATATATATATATATATATATATTAAACTTATACTTATCATATATATATATATATATATATATCTTATTATATACTTATTATATATATATATATATATACATATATACATATATATATTTATATATTATATTAACCATATATATATTTCTCTTATTTCAATTAGTTTTTTTTTTTTAAATCCAATGTAAAAATATTTAATTTAATAACTAATTATTTAATTATTTAATTTATCTTAATTTAATTTAATTTCTTTAATTTTAATTTTTTTTCTCCTTTCTCACGTCATTCCTTTTATTTATTTATCTGTTATTTTATTTTTATTTTTTTTCCAAATTATTTTAATCCTTTTTAAATTTTCGGGTCTTTACAATGGGTCTCCCTGATTTCCTGCTCAGAGCATCTACCACTACATTTGCTTTTCCCGGATGGTAACTAATGGTGCAGTCATAATCTTTAATGAGTTCTAGCCACCTTCTTTGTCTCATATTTAGCTCTTTCTGGGTGAAAGAATATTTTAGACTCTTGTGATCCGTGAAAAGCTTGCATTTCACACCATACAGATAATGCCTCCATATTTTAAGAGCATATACCACCGCAGCAAGCTTTAAATCATGGACAGGATAATTCTTCTCATATTCGTTAAGCTGCCTAGATGCATATGCAATAACCCTGTAGTGCTGCATCAGCACGCATCCAAGACCCTTCAAAGAGGCATCACTGTATATTACAAACCCTTCCTCCCCTGATGGAATAGCTAATACCAGAGCTGAAACTAACCGCCGCTTTAACTCCTGAAAATTCTGTTCACAGTCGTCGGTCTAATTAAACTTCACAGTTTTCTTCGTAAGCCGTGTTAAGGGACCTGATAGTCTGGAGAATCCATCGACGAAGCGTCGGTAATAGCCTGCTATTCCCAGAAAATTGCTGACTTCCTAAATGTTGTCTGGCCTTTCCCAATTCACCACTGCCTCTATTTTACTCAGATCAACTGATACACCTGCTTCAGAGATTACATGGCTGAGAAAAGTAAGCTGTCTTAGCTAGAACTGACATTTCTTTAATTTTTCATACAATTTCCTTCTCTTAATATCTGCAACACCGGCCTCAAATGATGCTGGTGCTCCTTAAAACTCCTCGAATATAACAGTATATCATCAATAAACACAACCATAAACTAGTCTAAATACTGATGGAACACTCGATTCATCAAATCCATAAATACTACTGGTGCATTAGTCAACCCAGATGGCATCACTAAGAATTCATAATGCCCATATTTGGTTCGAAATGCGGTCTTCAAAATATCCTTTACTCTAACTTTCACCTAATGGTAACCCGGCCACAGGTCAATTTTAGAGTAAACCTGAGTTATAATGACCCAAAAAAAAATGATATTTAAACAATAAAGAGGAAGGAAAATGGAAACAGTAACAGAAGGAGGCAGCCGAAGCGTTCGTCGACGACATTGCATTTTGGAGGTGAAAATTTCCAAGAAATTTCCCAAGCGTCATCGACGAACACAGAGATTTCGTCAACGAGAAGATACCGAGAGAGGATTTTTGGGAAGTCTGAAATTCGTCGACGAGGATGCAAGTTTGTCGACAAACTTTCTATAGGACTCGTCGGCGAGGTGACATGGCTCGTCGATCAATCCCATTGTATAAATAGTGTTTAAACTTAGTTTTTACACAGAATTTCAGCGCAGACTCTCTCTTCTCTCTCTCCTATGACCGCTCCCTCTTCTCTCTTCGATTTCGGCCTCTTCATTCACCAGATTAACGATTTGAGGCCACCACGACGCTCTTGGGGAAGTTCTCTCCAAGTCTACTAGAGTGGATCATCGGTGGGACGAAGTTGGATTTCATCCTAAGTTTAGGGTAAGGTCTTTTAAGTAAAATTTGGATGTTTAGCAATTGTAAGAAATGTAGTAGACGTGGAAATAATGATGTTTTATTTTGGGATATATGATTTTCAGGGTGTTGAGTGGAGAACCCTACGGGTGTAGGACCCGCTACAGTAGGGGGTTTTAGTAGAAATCAAGTAAGGGAAATGTGCTATGCTAGGTTGTTCTAAAATGATTTTCAGTATGAAATGTATATTTTTACCAAGTTATTTTCACAGTAGGACTTCATACAATTTATTAATTATGAATATTATGTATTAAATTACTGTGTGGCTTGAGAATATAAATATTGTATAGAAGCATGTTTTACACTATTTTCAGAGTATGTTTTAAAGTATATACAACCAGTGGATATGTTTTATAATGATTACAGAATAACATGATTATATAGTTTTCAGTACCATGATTATACAGTTTTCAGTACCATGACTTATAGATTACAGTGTCATGGTTAATACAGTTATTTCAGTATCATGGTAAAATAGTTAGTTGTATATAGTGATGTATTATATAGTATCAGACCCTGTTGGACCATGTAGTTTACAGAGCACGGTATTGTAGCTACAGATATTCAGTTCAGAGTGCAACCACCTATTTAGATAATACGTGGTAGTAGGTCGATCATGCCCATACGTGGATAGGCTCCCCATCAGATATGGGTTGAGGAGTGGCCGATCTGACTGAGGGAGTATAGTGATTTACCCTGGTCGGCCAGCGAGGGTAGATCCGGTCTATGGGCCGCACAACCCTGTCATGAGGGGTTAAATCATGACACACAGTTATCCATAGGGAAGTTTTCAGTTATTATTATGTATATACAGATTTACAGGGACAGAGAATATACTTATATACATTAGAAGTATCTTTGAGTAGAAACCTAAAGTATAGATATGTTAAGCAACTTGGAAAGGATGGTGGTTTATATTACTTATATTGTAATTATAGATTCAATTATACATGATTATATAGCAACATATTTTCATAGTATTGTAACTCATTTGTCACATACTAGCAATAGCATATTTCGTCTTACTGAACGTTGAATTATCCCATTACTTTAACATTTTTCAAGGGATCCAGGTAGGCGAGCAGACCAGGCTCGCAGATAGAGGGGCCTTAGTATTGCCCTCACAGTAGAGTGAGTATTTTGGGAGTATTTTTGTATAGCCCTAGCCAGTTTAGGGTATTATGGGGAAACAATCATATTTGTACATTTTGGGAAATATTCTAGCACTCTGGTATTGTATATAATTACATATGGTTATGTTTATTTGATTTCCGCTTCTCGCTGCTTAGGTTAATGGTTGGGTTTAATTCAGTTTGGTATCAGAGCTTTATAAATTTCATAGTATATATATATATATAAAACCCCAGTTAAATAGCAAGTCGTGACAATTTAGTATCAAAGCTTAGGTTGCTAGGTTCTGTAGACTTTAGAGTGCAGCGGAAGAAATACCAGAGTATAGGAAAGAATTTGAGGTTGTTCGGTTGTCTGAGTACATGATTTCCATGGTGGTTTCTATGTTTTTCTTGGGGTGACGATTTTAGGAAAACCATAGTAAACTATTGTCGGGTCGTGTGTCTAGGTGACAAAACTGTAACAGTTCTTTCAATTCTTTTAACTCTACTGGGGCCATATGGTATGGTGCTTTAGATATTGGTGCGGATCCCGGCAACAGATCTACGATAAACTCAATCTCACGCTTAGTCGGCAAACCAGACAATTCTTCTAGAAAGATATCTAGGAATTCCCTCACTACTGGTGTGTCAACTTGTCTTAATTCTTCTTTTGGCAATTTTTTTATGTATGCGACATATTCCTGACAACCACCCTGTAGTAGTCTCCTCACCTGAATAGCCGACACTAGCTGTAGTGAGGCACATACACGTGAACCCACGAATTTGTATTCCTGCCCGCCCGGGGGTTTGAAAATAACTTCTTTCTTATGGCAATTTATACTGGCATGATAGATAGCTAGCCAATCCATACCCAATATTACATCAAATCGCTACATATCTAGAACCACTAGATCAGCTAATAATACCCTCTCCTAAATCCTTACTGGAAAATTTCGTAGTATCCTCTTGCATCTCACCATAGACCCCATCGGCGTACCCACAGACAGTTCTATATCTAATGGATGTGTCTCTATTCCAACTGTTTTCAAATATCCTGCCGATGTAAAGGAATGGGTGGTACCTTCATTAAACAAAACAATAATTGTATATGATAAAGCAGTAAGGATACCTGTAACCACGTCTCCAGCTGTCTCGGCGTCTCCCGGCATCAATGCATAAACCCTCGCCGGCGCGGTATTTCTCTCCTGACCTCCGCAAGGCTCCTAGTATCCTCCCTAAATAGCCTAGGAGCCGGTATATAACCTGATGTCATCTGACAAGATCGAGCCATATGATCGGGTCTCCCGGAGCGGTAGCAAACATTCTCCCCTAGCCGACATTCACCCGGGTGTCTCTGTCCACATATGGTATAGATGGAAGGAGGCTAACCACCCTGAAATCTACTCAGCTCTACCATCTATCCCTGACCTCTGCCAGATCTACCTCCTCTCCAAGGGCCTCAGCTGGGACCCGCTTGAAAGCTAGAGGGTGCAGTCCTCTTCTTCTGACTCTGTGTCTCACTCTCTTTTGGCAAACTCTCCTCTACTATAATGGCTCTGTCAAAAAACTCTACAAAATCTTGGATCCTCAGCACCGCTTGGATCCTCAACACCACCACCTGCCTGTAAATATATTGCCTCAAATTTCTATAAAACATTCTAGCCTTCTTTACTTCATCGGGAACGATATATGGGCAGAAACATGAGAGCACGATAAATCTCGCAGAGTACTGCTGGACTATCATCAACCCCTAGGACATACTTAGAAACTCCTGTACCCGGGCCTCTCTAACTGAGGCAGGATAGTATTTATTGAAGAATATATCCCTGAAACGGGCCCATGTCATTGGCACTCAAGTCGTCCTCTGCTCCTCCAATAGTCTAGTGGTCGTCCACTATCTCTCATCCTCCCCTGCCAATCTATACGTAGCATACAGAACTCTCTGCTCGTCGATGCAATGAAGTACTGTCAGAATCTTTTCTACCTCATATCCCCAATTCTCAGCAACTACAAGGTCAGTCGCTCAAGAAAAGGCTGGCGGATTCATCTTCATAAATTTCTCTATGGTACATCCTTGAACTGGAGATGGGCTTTGCTGCTCTCTAGAGCTCCACGTTATCTCAGCCATAACTTGCTGAGCCATACTACATAGCACAACATTTGAATCTCCACCTCCGGATCCAGAAGAACCCACTCTATCATCACCACTGGCATAAGTGCTACTGCCTCTTGGGTCCATCCTAGAACCATATAAAACACCAGTTCAGAATCCTATTTCCCTACATACCCAACTTATTCAAGTAAAACTCCAAATTCTCTATTAAGCACCCTTCCTGATCCTAACCCCAAATCACATCCTATAACCTAAATACCTAACTCATTGATAGTTTACCATGGCTTTCCTAAAATCATCACCCTTGGAAAAACACAGAAACCACCACGAAAATCCTGTATCTAGATCATAAAATAAAACCTCAAATTCTTTTGCCCATATTCTGGTATTGTTTCCCGCTGCACTGTAAAGTCTGCAAAACCTAGCAACCTAGGCTCTGATACCAAACTGTAATGGTCTCAAAATTTACATCATCATCATCATCATTTTTTTCTATTATATATATATATATATATATATATATATATATATAAACTGTTTTAATACCCTCTATTATGAAACTCGAGCCTTAGCAGGCACCAGGGTAATCCTGTATATAGTATTCATACCTACGCAGTGAAAACATAAATCATATAACCATATATACTATACAATACTAGAATCCCGTATATACAGACCATAGCCATACAAAATAATTCCCTCTAGCATCATCTACCCCAAAAATACAAAACTCTATCACAAACTTACCCTACAACTAGGGTAGGCAAGTCAACTCTCTATCCGCAAGCCTGATCTACTAGCCTAGTTGGCTCACCCGAAAAATGGTAAAGTAATAGGGTGAGACGATGCTTAGTAAGTAGAAATATGCTATTACTAGGGTATGACGATCGAGTCGTAAAACTATAACATTAATACATATATAAAACTGCATGATTTGGAAAATCTGTAAAACACATGTATAGTAGCTTAAAACATTTGTACCACCTAAACTTTCTATCATTCATACTGCTATATCATACTATATACGACAAAAGCTGTAAAACTGTATACACATATACATAACTATGCTCTTTCCCTGGGATTCTGTATATCATGATTTAACCCCTCATGACAGGGTTGTGCAGCCCGTAGGTGGGACTTAACCTGGTCGGCCCTCCAGGTAAGTCATCATACTCTACACTACCTCAACTCGGCCAAACTGCATCCACTCGTAAGCTCGGGACTGGCTGATACCTCGTCTAACCGGTCCCCTCAACCCAGCGTACCGGGGAGTTGCATCCTCTTCGAGCACGATTAGATGATACCCACACACTATCTGAGATGTATGGTTACACTCTATCTGTATATAGCCACGGTACCGTGCTTTGTAAACTGTATCTGTTTGTAATATTGCCACAGGGATCTGATACTATATAAGTACATTTATATATATATCTTTGCTGTTTTCATCATGTTTCTGAAATAACCATAATGCTATAATTCTATACTGTAAATATGTGTAATGTCTGAGTAACTATAGCATCTTGATGCTATAACTGTATAATCTGTCTTTATAAACTATCTATATAAACTATATGTTATGGCATTTAGGAAAAACATGACATTCTATAAATACTATTCATACTGATCTGAATAAACATCTGTATACATTTATAAATATATATATATATATATATATATATGAATAAAGTTGTAAATAAACGTGTATTTGTCTATGTAATATCAAATTATATTTGTAAATGTTGTATAACTTGATACACTGGAAAAAGTGCATAAAACTCTTCATCAAGTAATATAAACTCAAGCCACACATACTATAAAAATTCATATTCTGTATAATATCTGGTATACACACACACACACACACACACACACACACACACACACACACACACACATATATATATATATATATATATATATAATTTCTGATAACGTAAATAAATCTCCTAACATAGCATATTTCCCTTACTTTAAATTTGAAAAACCTCTCACTGAACTCTAGCTCTATAGCCACAGGGTTCTCCACTCAACACCTCAAAAACAACATCCCCCAAAACGAAACATCAGTATTTTCTTATCCACAACATTTCTTATAACTACGAGGAAGGCATAATCTGAATAAAATACCTTACCCTGGATTTGGGATGAATTCCAAACTAACTTCTCCCATGATTAGCTCCAGCAAACTTGTAGAGAACTTCGCTAGGAGCGTCGTGGTGGCCTCAGGTCTTCACTCCAGTGAGAAATGAGGATCAAAGAGAGAAGGAGAGAGAGGCATTTTAGAGAGAGAGAGAGAGAGAGAGAGAGAGAGAGAGTTTGCATTGAATATTCATCAAAAAATTCGGGTTTCAATTATTTATAGGGCCAGATTCTTCGACGAGACACGTCATCTCATCGATGAGTTCTTAAGTAATTTTGTTGACGAACCCTACCTCCTCGTCGAAGAAATTCAGACTGTCCAAGAACCCCTCTCGGTATCTTCTCGTTGACGAGGCGTGGCTTCATCGATGAGACCTATTTATGTGCTTGTCGACGAACTCCCTGTGTTCGTTGACGAGACCTTGTGTAAAAATTTTTCGGGTTATTATATTCAAAGTGCAACATTCTATTTCTGTTTCCATTTCCCTCTCTCATTATTATTTAAATACCATTATTCTTCAGGTCGTTACCTTAAGCAACAATCATTTCCCAAACCTATAGTCATCACAACCCCCTAAACCTAAACCTAGGATCTAAGGAAGCATTATATGATTAAGTAATATTAATTTAAATCCATATTTCCTTAGGACCTACGAGGTTTGCTATCTTGATAACCCATATCATCTCTTTACTTAAGCCTCTGACACTTCTAAATAGAAAGTTAAACCACACGTGCCCTTTTCTTTTATGTTGTAAGCAAGTTTTGAATTTTCGTGAAAGACTATGCTTACTAATCTTATGCGTTCTCGATGAGGCATAAAAGTTTGTATGGGATTGATTAAGTGATTTTGAACCCTTTTTGTAAAGATTTTTCTTTTTACAACCTGAGGATTTATCATCTCCCATTTCTTCCTCTTGGCACACTATTTTCAGTATTTTCTTCTTGCTTTTCTTCTCTAAGGTGGCATGATAATCTTTTAATTCCTCTAATTGTTTAGCCAACCTTTTGTTTTGAATTTTCAGAAATGTTTTATGATAAGACATTCCAACTAGAGACTTACGAATTTTAAATGAATCCTTTTCTAGTTGTCTATTCAATGACATGCTTTCATCATAAAACTCATAGCACGATTCAATACAAGATTTATCTGTATAACTATCATATGAATCAATGCATATAGTATCATTATCAGAAATAGTCAATGACTCATTACAAGATATATCACATAATTTTTCATAAGAATCATCACATGCATCAACAATAGAGCTATCATGAAATTCAACAGATCATTCATCATTTGATACGCCACAACATTCAGCATAAGAATCATCAATTGAGTTTGAGTTAGAATCATATACCTCTTCTTTTGATAAAACATTTCCCTATCATTTACCACTCCTTGAGTGATGGTCTCATTCTCCTGGGACTCTCCATATTTTCTTTCGAGTTCATCCTAGATATCCTTTGTAGTCCGACATGCCACAAACTCAACAAAAATATCAGAATCTAATGCAAGATATAACATGCCCATGACATATGAATTCACATGCATTATCCTAATATCATATTCATCCAAGGGCATATGAATCCCATTAACAATCACCTTCCAGGTAATCCAATTCATTGATTTTATAAATACGCTCATTCTAATTTTCCAAGTGGTGTAATCAACACCAAAAAATACAGGAGGCCTAGAAGGTGACTATCCCTCACCAAATGGGGATACACCAAATTGAGCTATTGCGATCTTTTTGTTAAAACGTTTAAGTCTAGTGCAACGAGGCTCTAATGCAAATTGTTGGAATTGGTGTACTCCCAAGGAGGGGGTGAATTGGAATTTTAAAAAATTATCTCTTAGGTTAAATGAAATACCCGTATAAAACAACTTAGGGTCTTTCTGTGCAATTCTAATGCGCTAATAATGTAATGTGCAAAAATTTAAATCAAACTTATGATTCATACTATAACATACATGTGTGGTAAATATAAAGTGTAAAAATATAAACAAGGCACACGATATGTTATCAGGGTTCAGCCAGCTGTGAATACGTCCCTGCCTCTAGCTCGCAAGCCCAAGGATTCCACTAAAGGCTCACTTAATAGGTGGAGCAATACCAATTACAACCAGGTCAATTAGCATAAGGCTGATCTCAACCTTTACAACTAGGTCAATTAGCGGGGCTGACCTCAACCTAAACCTTAACAGGATGGTGCACCTAACTTTCCTAACCGTGTCTAAGCGAATCCGAGACTATTTCAAAGGGCTAGTCTCCCTTTTCAGACTCCTGCCTGAAAATACAGCAGTATGTTCACAATCAATGAAATTGGTACAATGATTATGCTTTCTTGTAAAGCAGATGTGTACCCAATTACGTGCAATCACATACACCCAAATGTGGTTTAATATATCTACTCTCAAATATATTTGCAGTCGATGTAATCAGTGTGTGAGAGTGCAAACCTATATGATCTTTGTATCAAAAGATGTATTCAATCTAAATGTTTAAACAAAGATATCAATCAATCCTCATATATTTCAACCAACAGATTTTCTCAATCGTATATAGCTCATGTAGTGTGTAGATTTTTTTTGCAGAAAGAGATTTAATCTTTGTATTCAGCAAAAGATATAACTCAATGAATATTGCAACAAATATTTTCACCGCATAAACAAATATCTCTTCAAAGATATTTCAAGATAAAATGCACTAGATATTTGAAAATAATTTGAAAGGATTTTTGCAACTAAAATCAAATAAGAACTTCACAAGATATTGCAATGACGATGCAATACTCAGAAGCTCCAACAAAGTCTTCTTAGGAAAGACTTATTAATAAAGCCCCCTAAGAACACTTGAGGATGTGCTCTCAAATAAAATAATTTCACACAAACACAATCTTGAAAGAGCAATCCATATGGAGCAACAACACTTAAATCACACTTACAAATGATGTTGAGTAGTATGATCTAGTAAGAATAAATGTTGGAGGCTCAAGAAATGAGTATTATAAATTTTGAAATTTCAAAGAATTTCTCCTAGTTAAGATTGCTAATCCTCTTGCTAATTATTCCAAATGAAGGGGTATTTATAGACTTCCCCACAAATATGTTGCTAAGAATACAAATGGAATAATTATAAAAGTTTTAATATTATTTAAATATATTAACCTCGTTCAAAAATTATTTACTGGGATAAAAATATAGGGCAACTTGAGAGCACTGGTCGACCGAGCCAAGTTCGATTGACCGAAGTTCTTGAGGTTCAGTCGACTGGGCGTGAAATTAACTCGGAGTTCGGTCGTCCAAACTTATATGTCCAAAGGAGATTTTCCCATTTTTGCAGGGTTTGGTCGACCGGACAAATTTTGAACTAAGCCAATTGGTCGACCAGACTGTTGAGTTCCCACACGTGGGAATTCGGTTGACTAGGTTGGTGATGTGTATTTTATTCTCGGTCGACGAGGAAGTCAATAAAGTTGACTTCTGGGGAGTTCGGTCGACCAAGAGTTTGGTCGACTGGGATGTGGTCAACCAGTCGACCCGATCCTTGGTCTGTCGACTGAGGGCAAATTGTACATGAAATTCTGATCGACCGAGTGTGCACACTTTGTGCATTTCGGTCCTGTTTCAGCCAACAAACACCTTATTCAATAGGCTAACATATACAAGTGAGTGACTGAGTGTCCTAGGGTCATTTCTAGGTCCTGTTTCAGTTATGTTTGGTTTGAACTTACTTATTAGATTATGCATGTGATGTGTGTGTGAATTTTACAAACCATAGAACTAATTACTATTATAGACTCTTTGCATAAATGAAATAAAATATAACACATAAAAATTTGGTCTTCAACTTCATCGTCTCTTTGTGCATTATGATTTGTCAATCTAAGTTCTTGTACATAACCTCAAACATGCATCAAATACAATAGGTATTTGTCATTATAAAAACTAGGTGTGACCCATAAGGTCAACAATATACAAACATCCACAAAGGTCCAAAAGTATCCTAGGGTCACTTCCCAAAAATAAATCCACCCCTGACTCTACAACTCACCCTTTTGGCAGGGTAGCTCTGTCGGACTCTACTATCACGAAGCTCTATTTGCTCCTTTACTTGGATTTCCTGAAATGTTTATATAGATAGGGTGATACACCTCTCATTAAGGGAAATAAACTAATATCAATGTGTGGCGATATAAGCATTATCGTGTTATACATATAAAAAGTGTAATAAGCATATTTTATAAAAATTGTCTATAATGGAACTGAGTAAAACATGATTGTCATATCATATAAAGCATACTAGATTTTTATATATGAAAAATAATCTTATATGACTGTTCAATACTAAAATAATACCCAGAATGAATAACTAGCTAATGTAATGTCTTATCCTCACATGACTAGGTTGTGCAGCCCGAAGCCGGGACCTAGCAATGGTTGGCCGACCATGCTAGATTAATCATAAGTCTGTAAGTATAATGGGCTTGCCCCACCTGATCCCGGACTACCAAGGGAACAACTCCACTCTATACTAAAGCCACATCGATTGCCATCTCCCACACTACTGGTCGTGTGGTAGCATTATCATAATTATGAACATATAGCTACGGTACCATACTCCTGAAAGTGAACTAAACCATACCATTCGATTTCTGATATCATATAATAAGTTTCATATACTAAACATAGCTATTTCATATTCCATAGCAATAACTGACATATTAATGTTTCATAAATCTTGTCATATCTTGCATAATTATGGCATCTGCACCAACATAAATCATGGCATCTACGTCGGCATAACATATCATGTAAATCACGGCATTTGTACCAGCATATTATAACATACTGAATCATGAAATCTCTGTACTATTTTAACATAATATTTTAGAATATAATTCCTGTACTGTTTTATGGTTTTTCCTAAAAACTAGTAATACATGATTATTCTGGAAAAACATAGTATTAAATTAACATATTTTCCATGGTAAATGTTACTCATACCACACAGAAAGGGTAATATTCAAAACATAAAATCTGTTCTTCAAATCATATTTCTGATATTATACATGAAAATCATATTTCTGATCAATAGCAATATTCCCAAACATAATTCTACAATATACATATTTATCTAAAATTAAATGCTGTAAAATAATAAATATATTTTCATAAGAAGACTGACTTAATTTATCCCCCTTACCTGGCTTACTGAGAAGCCCCCAAAACACCCAATCTTACATCGGTAGTGTTCCCAGCACAACACCCTGAAATTAATATTTTCCCAACAAAACTTAAGTATTGTCTTCCCTAACATATTCTTCTCAATCTAGAAACTCCAAATATCCAATAAAAGTGAAATTAACTAACTTACCCAAATTTTGGTATGGTTCCCAAGTTAGCCTAACCAACGATCTACTCCAGCAGATATAAAGAGAATCTTTCCAGGAGTAGCGTGGTGACTTCAGATCATCGAACCGACAAAAGCTTGAGCCATAAACTTAGAGAGAAGATAGAGGGGACGGATTCTAGAGAGAGGAAGAGGCTACATGCAAATTTTCTATGCTGAAATCCTAGTTTGACATACTTATACACCAGCCTTCGTTGACAAGACACGTTGCCTTGTCGACGAGGCCAAGAAGGGTGTTCATTGACGAACTCATAACCTTCGTTGATGAATTTCAGACCCTAAGTTACCCTTCTCGTTAATCTTTCATCGATGGGATACATGGCGTGCGATGAATCCAATAGGGTGTTCATCGATGAAACAGGAGGGTTCGTCGACGAACCCTACTTTTTCCTCTTTTTTGAATTTTCCTTTTTCTCCCTTTATTATTATTTAATTCTATAATTCTTTAGGTCTCTACATTCTCATCTCCTTACAAAAATTTCGTCCTCGAAATTTACTATTTGTATTGACACCATCCTTTATAGAGAAATGGGCTGCTTATTTTATTACTTACCCTGACTTATGGTGGAGGAATACCGTGGTTACATTCAAGGTTATGGGAGATTACAAATACATAAAATAAAATTCTCTCAAAACCAAAACACTACCTATAACTAAAAATTATTACATGTACTAACTAACCTGCATGAAAGAAACATTACACGTCTACTTGTTTCTCTTCCTAATTATTGTTATTCCCCGCTGAATAAATGTGGGTATTTCTATTATATCTCTTCCTC
Organism: Malania oleifera; assembly: GCF_029873635.1. NCBI lineage: Eukaryota > Viridiplantae > Streptophyta > Magnoliopsida > Santalales > Ximeniaceae > Malania > Malania oleifera. The sequence goes on from NC_080417.1 coordinate 119,768,390, forward strand.
GAGCTCCCAAAAAGCTTCTTCCACTGCGTGATTCCTCCACAATACTTTTACTAATGAAATTCTCTTATTGCGCAATTCCTATTCCTTCCTATTAAAAATCTGCACTGCAGTTTCTTCATAAGCCAAAGTATCACTGAGTTCTAACTTGCCATAACTGATGACATGGGAGGGATCTGGGACGTATTTCCTAAACATGGAAACATGAAATACATTGTGAATTCAAAATAAAATTTATGGTAAAGTCAGCCGATAGGCAGCTGACCCTACTCTTTCAAGAATATCGAAAGGGCTAATGAACCTAGGACTTAACTTACGCTTCCTCCAAAACCTCATAACTCCCTTCAATAGCGCTATATTAAAAAAATACATGGTCTCCTACTTCAAATTCCAACTTCTGGCAATGAGTATCAGCGTAGCTTTTCTATCGCTATATTTATCGTACGCCTCTTACACAATTTTTGGTCCCAAAACTCGCCTTTCACCAATCTCATCCCAGCAAAAAGGAGATCAACATCTCCTACAATGGAGCGCCTCATAAGGTGTCATGTCAATGCTAGCCCGATAGCTATTATTGTACACAAACTCTATTAGTGGCAAATACTATTATGTCCAACTACCCCCAAAATCTAGCACGCACGCCCGCAGCATATCCTATATTGTCTGAATCACCCTCTCAGTTTGCTTGTCTGTCTGAGGATGAAACGCTATGCTGAAAGATAACTGAGACCCCAGAGCCTCTTGAAAGCTCCTCCAAATCCATGACATGAAACCTGGGTCTCGATCTGATACTATAGACACTGACACACCATAGAATTTTGACCATGCGATGCCAACGGTAAACCCGTCACGAAGTCCATAGATACATGATCCCACTTCCATATGGGATGTAAAGTGGCTGCAAATGACCTGTTGGCCTCTAGTGCTTAGCCTTTACTTGCTGGCATGTCAAACACTGCTGTACGAACTCAACAATTTCCCTCTTTATGCCACTCCACTAGTAGGACTCTCGCAGATCCCTATATATTTTAGTACTACCTAGATGAACCATGTACAAGGACCTACGAGCCTTCTCTAAGATTGTCCTCCTGATGTCCATATCTGCAGGCACGCACAATTTGGAATGGAACCTCAAGGCTCCGTTATCAAAAATACTGAATTACTCTTCCTGTCCATCTTGCACCTTAGCTATCAGCTTCGCTAATTCTGCGTTATCCCTCTTAGTGGTCTTAATCCTTTCTTGTAGAGTAGGTTGCACTACTAGGTTAGCAATAAATGACTGGGACCCACTCTACCAACTCTACACCGAGTCTCTCCAGATCCATCTGGATCAGAAGTTGAACCTCCATAGCTGCTAGTGCTGGTCCTATTGATTTCCTACTCGGAGCATTAGCTACCATGTTTGCTTTCCTTAAGTGGTAACCGATAATGCAATCATAATCTTTAATAAGTTATAACCATCTTCTCTATCTCATGTTTAGCTCATTTTAAGTGGAAAACTATTTCAAACTTTTGTGATCGAAGAATATCTCGCACCTCTCACCGTACAAGTAAAGCCTCCAAATCTTTAACGCGTGTACCATTGCAGCTAATTCTAGATCGTGGGTAGGGTAGTTATTTTCATACTCTTTCAATTATTAGGAGGTATAAGCTGCAACCCTACCATCCTACATCAATACACAACCGAACCCTTTCAAAGACGCATCACTGTAAATTACATAACCATCACCCCCTAACAGAATGATCAACATTGGTGCAGTATTAAGCCTCTGTTTCAATTTCTGAAAACTCTGTTCACAACTATCATCCCACTCAAACTTGACATTCTTTCTGGTCAGACGTGTTAGAGGCCTTGATAATGTTGAGAATCCCTCAACAAACCGATGGTAGTAACCTGCTAGCCCCAAGAAACTCCTGATTTTCTGAACATTCTTCAGCTTGACCCAATTCATTACTGCTTCAATCTTGCTAGGAGTAACATAAATTCAATCTCTTGATATAACATGCCCCAGAAATGCCACTTTCTCCAACCAAAATTCACATTTACTGAACTTGACATACAATAACGTTTCCCTAAGCGTTTGAAGTACTAGTCATAAGTGTGTCTCGTTCTCCTCAAAAATCTTCAAATAGACTAGTATATCATTAATGAAAACCACAACAAACAGGTCTAAATACTGATGAAAGATTCTATTCATCAAATCAATGAATACAGCAAGAGCATTCGTTAGACCAAAAGGCGTAACAAAGAATTCATAATGCCCATACCTGGTCTTTAAGGCTGTCTTCGAAACGTCTTCTACTTTTACTTTCACTTGGTTGTAGCCTGATCTGAGGTCAATCTTAGAATAGACCCATATGCCCTGAAGCTAGTCAAATAGGTTTTATATGGGGTAAAGGATACCGGTTCTTGATTGTCACCTTATTGATTTCCTTATAATCTATACACATCATCATAAACCAATCTTTCTTCTTTACAAATAACACTGGAGCTCCCCACGGGGATACACTAGGCCGAATAAATCATTTATTCAATAAATCTTGCAACTGGTCCTTTAATTCCCCTAATTCTGTTGGAGCCAGCCGGTAAGGAGCATTAGAGATCGGTACCATCCCGAGAAATAGATCGATAAGGAAAACTACGTCGTGGTTAGGAGGCAATCCTGGAAATTCTTCTAGAAAAAACACTTCGAAACTCCTAACCATTAGTGTACTGCTAAGCTTAAACTCATTTCTTGACACCTCCTTTACAAAAGCCATAAACCCCTAACAACCATCTAGGATTAGCCTTCTCACTTGCATAGCTAACACTAAGGCGAGGAACACACCTATGACCCCATAAACCTGAATTCTTACTAGCCTGGTGGTTTGAAGATCACCTCTTTCAAATGGTAGTCAATATTAGCATAGTTAGCTGCCAACCAATCCATACTCAGTATTACATCAAACCCACGCATGTCCAGTACAATTAAATCAGCAGGTAGTACTCTTCCCTGAATTTCTACAGGATAACCACTGAGCACCCTATGACACTTTACCATTCAACTAGCTGGTGAAGCTACTGACATTTCTACGTCCAATAATTGGGTCTCGCCTCCAGAAAATTTAATGAAATTCACAGACACAAAAGAATGAGTAGCACCCAAATCAAATAAAATAATACCATGACATGACAAAACAGCAAGGGTACCTGTCACAATGTCTGCAGCAGTCTCAACGTCTCCTAGCGTCAGAGCATAAACCCTCACTAGGGCTGCATTCATCGGCTGACCTCTATGAGGCACTTGGTAATCTCCCCTAATTTGCCTAGGAGCAGGAGCAGTATTAATAGGTGTCAGACAATCTCGTACCAAATGCCCAATCCTTCACAACAATAACATACACCTCTCCTAACTCAGCACTCCCCTAGATGCCTCCTTCCACATATCTGACATACAGGGTAGGTCTGAGCACCCTGAATTTCATGGCCCTCAGTCTTCTATCTTTGACCTCTACCATAGTTTCTTCTCCTCCACTGGCCCCGACCAAAGCCCTTATGAAATCCTGAAGGTGTGGACCTCTTCTTCTTTCCCTACTCCTCTACACCCAACCATTCACCAGCCTTAGCCATAGCCGCTCTATCAATTAACTCAGAAAATTCCTATATTTTCAATACCATAACTTGCCTGAAGATCTCATGCTTCAAACCCCTTTCAAATTTTCTTGCTTTCTTTACTTCATTGGGTATGATATATGGGGCGAAGTGGGACAACTCAATAAACCTCGCCGCGTACTGCTAGACCGACTGGTGTCCCTACTTCAAATTCAAGCACTCTTCCACTTTAGCTTCCTTGAAAATAGTTGGGAAATATCTGTCAAAGAATAATTTTTTAAATCGGTCTCATGTCATAACTATCGGCGTCATCCTCTTCTGGTCCAAAAGTTTCATCGCAGTCCACCACCTCTCGGCCTCTCCTATCAGTTTATAGGTGGCGAAGAGGACCCTTTGCTCCTCTGTGCATTGCAATATAAACTTTCTCAATCTCCTGTAACCAATTCTCGGCGGCTGCAAGATCCATTCCTCTTGAAAATGCGAGAGGATTCATCGTACTAAATTTCTCTATCATGCACCCATGGCCCGCGAACGACCCCCCTGATCTCTGAAGCTCCTAACTATCTCAACCATAACCTATTGAGTCACACTATGTAATATTGCATCAGAGTCAGTCTCGCTTGCACTCGAAGGCCTTGCACCATCACTAACACTTCCATGGGCACGACCTCCTCCAGGGTCCATTTTGAAAAGATAATAAACATGACTTAGAGACCATATCCTTATAACTTACGTATCTAACGAAAATCCCTTATCTTGACATCCTTATGTTATTTCCAAGATTCTGTCCTACACTTTAGAAACACAACCCAGCAATAGTTTATGTTAACCTTACATGTCACACTCGGTTTTGATAATGACAAATACTTAGGTATTTGATGGTTTTCAAGTGTCTGTGTAGGCTTATATTGAGCATCTCAAGGAATGACACTTGAAGCAATATGAAGACCCTAAAGACTTTAATTTGTATTACCAATTCAATTAATATAATATGGGTCTGTAATAGTAACTAGGAATATGGTCTGCATTACTTACTTGCATATCATGCATATAGGATATATGGTAAGCTCAAAATTGACAAAAGGGGCTGAATGACCTTAGGGCCAGATTTTTGGGACTATCTCAAAAAGGTCTTAGTAAGACCATAGTATTACTCTAGCTCCCAACACTCATACATAAATCATACAAATTTAAGAAGTTTAAAAAATACACTTAATTGAATACTTTTAAGGAAATTGAGAGAGCTCGGGCGACCCAACCCTGGGAGTTCAAACCTCCTCGGGAGCCCAAACTGTTGAGAAGTCAACAGCTGACTTAGGCTCTTGGGCGATCAGACATATTTGTGCATACCTTCCACGAGCGCCCGAATCCTTCGAAAGGGACATTCCACCAACATAGGCAACCGAGTAGTTTAGTTCAAAAAAGCCCCTGGCGACCAAACACACGAGTTCGGGCCATCGAATATAGGACCGGGCACCCAAAGTTATGAAGCAAAACTATTGACTTTGATTCGGGTTGCCAAACCATGACACGAACGACCGAACTCATTTAAATTACTTTTATTACTATGTCTGTTAAGGTGACTGAACCTCAGTTCAGCCACCTGAACCTCGGCGGTTTAAAATAATTTTAACTGCGGTAAAACTGGGTTAAATTGGGCTAATGATGTTTTAACTATTTGAGACTTTTTTAATTATTCCCAACATAACCCAAATGGTTAAAATTTTACCCCTGCCTATAAATATAGGCTCATTTTTCAAAGATTAGGGGATGATTAGCAATTTACAAAAGCCAAAATTTTCTCTTTTCAAAATACACTCTTTGGCCAAATACTCTCAAATCTTCACCTCCTTGATATATTCTGGGATTGTGAGAACATTTTTAGAGTGCTTGTGGTTTCTAGGATTGCTAGAAACTCCCATTTGATTAGTTGTTTGCAATATTTTATTGGAGAATTTTAGCTTAAGTTTATCCCACAAATTTTGATTATAAATCTTGTGCTGGGATAAACTAAGTGAGCTTAGGATAATTGCATCTTTGTTGCAAGTGTCCAATAGCTTAGTTTTGGTTGTGCAAATATTTTTCAAACAAGCAAAACATTTTCAAACTAGTATTGTTCTTATTTCATTAAAGAAAATCGTCTTCAACTTGTTTGATTATCTGATTCATATCATTGGAATATTGATTTGTTACTAAACTGTGCTTTGCTTAAATTCCAAGATATTACTTGTATTGAACACTCTTGTGCATCTCACTAATTATGCCATATTGAGTGTTGATAGCACAACTATTTGCATCACTGAGCTTACACTATATCCATATCATTGATGTGTATGTGAATGCGTGTATTGGGTACATATCTGCTTTACATAAAAGCATAATCATTGTGCCATTTGATTGAGAGAATACTGTTGTAATTCTAGGCGTGGCCTGAGGGGGCGGTAATCCAACCCGGCAAGGATTGTGTAAAGGTTGAGGTCAACCTTGTGCTAATTGACCTGGTTGTTTAGGTGGTGCTCCACCCATTTAAGTGAGATTTATAGTGGTAATCCTTGTGCTAGTGTAGCCAAGGCGGGGACATAGGCAGTATTGGCTGAACCCTGATAACATATCTTGTGTGCACTGTTTTTCCTTCTACAATTTACATTCTTGCACATGTATGTTATAATTGGTGAATGTTGTGCATGATTTTAATTTCTGCACATTATATTTATCTATGGATTTGGAACTGCATAGATGGACTCTAGGTTGTGATATTCTGCTAACATCTGATTTAACCTAAGAATAAATTTTAAAATTTCCAATTCACCCCCTTCTTGGGAATACACCAAAGCTAATAGTTTACTATAACTTTCCTGAAATTGTCACCCCAAGGAAAACAGAAAAACCACCATGGAAGTCCTGCCTCTAATATGCAAAACAAAATCTCAAATCCTCTTCCTAGACTCTAGTATTGTTTCTGTTACCCTCTAAAGTCTACAAAATCTAGCAACCTAAGTTCTGATACCAAATTGTAATGACCTACCTAATTTATCCATTTTTTTATAATAAAAGTTAATATAATAATCCTGATATCCTGTTCAACTGAATAACATGATCAACCTAGATCCATGGGTACCAGGGATATACTCAAAATACAACTCTGATACCTAAGCAGCAAGAAACATAAATTACAACATACCATACAACCAAACATAATACCAGAGTCCTAATAAAACTGTTATATATATAGACATCCACAAAAGTCCAAAAGTAGCCTAGGGTCACTTCCCAAAAATAAATCCAACCCTGGCTTTAAGACTCACCCTTCTGATAGGGTAGCTCTGTCTGACTGTACTGTCACAGAGCTATATCTGCTTCTCTACCTGGATTTCCTGAAATGTTTATATAGCTGGGGTGAGACACTTCTCAGTAAGGGAAATAAACTAATATCAGTGTGTGGCGATATAAGCATTATCATGTTATACATATAAACAGTATAAAAAGCATATTTTATAAAAATTGTCTGTAACGGAATTGAGTAAAACATGATTGTCATATCATATAAAGCATACTAGATTTCTACACATGAAAAATCATGTTATATAACTGTATAATACTGAAATAACACTTAGGATGGATAGCTAGCTGATGTCATGTCTTACCCCCATGTTAGCTTTATCGTGATCCCAAAAGTGGGGGTGAATTGGTATCTTTAAAATTTAACCCCTCGATATTCCTCCTAACAGCAGTATGTTCACAAACCTATGGTCAATCTAGTGCAATTAATATAAATATATTAGAAATTAAATGAAGAAATTTAATTAACAACACATGCACCAGAAAAATAATAAGGTAAGAGTGACACACAGAAATGTTATCGAGGTTCGGCCAATTGCCTACATCCTTGCCTTTGCTAACAAGCACAAGGATTACCACTATCACTTGCTCACTTAATCAGGTGGAGCGGCACCTGTACAAACCAGGTCAATTAGCACAGGGCTGACTTCAACCTTTACAACAATCCTTACCGGGCTGGATTACCGCCCCCTCAAGCCACGCCTGGAATCACTCAGATTTACAATCAAATGGTACAATATAAATTGCTTTCACTTAAAATAGACTTGTACCCAAATGTGTTCAATCACATACACCAGAAATGATTTAATATATAAGCTCAGTGTGGTCTAAATAGTTCAACTCTCAAAATATTTTCTATCAGTGTAGTGAGTACGTGAGAGTGTCAATAACAATTTGTGTATCTCAAAATATTCAATCAAACATGTTCACACAGAATATCAGCGAGTTTCAAGTATGTCAATCAATAGAGTACAATATGAATTGGTTTGAGCTTGCGTATTATATCATGCATGTGATGTGTGCGAGCTCGTTACAAACCAAACCCTATTTACTATTACAGACCCATTGCATATGAATTATATTACATCATGAAATAGAGTACAATATGAATTGGGTCTTCCAACTTTAAGCTTTCACGTGCCATTAATATATCTGCTAATATAGACATGCACATGAACTAGATATTCATTAAATACATGAGTATATGTCATTATCAAAACTGGGTGAGACCTATAAGGTCAACATTCTCCCCCTTTTTGATGATGACAAATACAATTAGCAAAAATATAGGGTTAAGCCCAAGAAGGCTCCCCCTCACAATATGCATCCAATTTATTTTTAAACAAAGTACTTTTATCCATTATTTTTTCCCCTTTCCATCTCCCCCTTTTGGCAACAGCAAAAAGGGCCATATGAGTTAATAACCTAGGCAATGTGTAAGTATTCCAGTTATATATAAAGAATTTTGAAAAGATTTAGAAAAATTTCGGTAGAGTGCCGTTTGTAAATCGAACTTTCCAAAATAAATCATGTATAATTGTAACTTGTTTGAGTTTAAATATGTCCTAGCAGTTTATCCATAACTACTAAAATAGTTCAGTGTGGTCCAATTAAGCAAATAAAATGTCAATAAGATCATGAAGTGGACAAGTTGTGCATCACAGATGATAATCAATATAATCATGCTATAGAAATATGAAGTGTGCACACATTCAATAATCAACTTCCACAAAGTCTAAAGCAAGAAGATAAGTTAATCATTAGTATCAGTTGCCAAGATTTGGAAAGTTTCCATGAGAGAGCTCCCCCTAAATTTATGCAAGTTATGAAACATTTAAGTTTTAGGAAACTTCTCTACTATGCATTAAGCCTAACTCACGTCTAATTTGTATGAACCTATCCTTGGGTAGTGGTTTAGTAAATATGTCAGCCCATTGTTCATTAATGCAAACAAACTCAAGTGCAACATCTCTTTTTTGTACATGATCATGAAGAAAATGATGTCTAATCTCAATGTGTTTAGTTCGTGAATATGAGATAGGATTTTTAGAGATGTTGATTGCACTAGTATTATCACATTTAATCAGTATTGTTTCATAGTGCAATCCAAAATCCACAAGTTGTTGTTTCATATAAAGAGTTTGGGCACAACAACTTCCAGCTGCAATTTATTCAGCTTCGACTGTGGATAAGGCAACTGAGTTTTGTTTCTTGGAGAACCAAGAAATAAGTGATTGTCCTAAGTAATGACAAGTGCCGCTAGTGCTTTTTCTATCAACCTTACTACCAGCAAAGTTAGCATCAATGTAACTAACAATCTCAAAGGTAGTATACTTAGGGTACCACAATCCTAATTCAATAGTTCCAACTAGATACCTAAGGATTCGTTTAATAGCTTTAAGATGAGATTCCTTAGGGGCAGCCTGAAATCTAGCACACATACACATACTAAACATAATATCAGGCCTACTAGCAGTGAGATATAGGAGACTCCCAATCATGCCATGATATAATTTTACATCAACAGGGATTCCTTGCTCATCTTTATCAAGCTTAATGGAAGAGTTCATAGGTGTACCAAAAATTTTACAATCTTCGATATTAAATTTCTTTAGCAAGTCCCTAATGTATTCAGATTGACATATGAAAGTTTCATGATTAGCTTGCTTAATCTGTAGTCCTAAGAAGAAACTAAGTTTACCCATCATGCTCATTTCAAATTCACTTTGCATGCATTTGGAAAACTCATTACACAACTCATCATTAGTTGCCCCAAAAATGATATCGTCCACATAAATTTGAACAAGGAGCATATCATCATTTTTGGATTTGATGAAAAGTGTAGTGTCAATCTTACCACGGGTAAACCCATTTTTTAGTAGAAAACTACTAAGCCTCTCATACCAAGCTCTACGAGCTTGTTTCAATCCATATAAGGCTTTAGACAACCGGTAAACATGATCAGGATATTTATGATTTTCAAAACTGGGTGGTTGTTCTACGTATACCTCTTCATTAATGTAGCCATTTAGAAAAGCGTTTTTAACATCCATTTGAAACAATTTAAAATTTTTTAAGGCGGCAAAGGCAAGTAGCATACGAATGGCTTCTAACCTAGCAACAGGAGCATATGTTTCATCAAAGTCAATCCCTTCCTATTGGTTATACCCTTGGGCAACTAGTCTAGCTTTATTCCTAGTTACCATCCCATTCTCATCTTTCTTATTTCTATATACTCATTTAGTTCCAATTATGGTGTACTCATTAGGCCTAGGAACTAAGGTCCACACTTTGCTTCTTTCGAATAGGTTAAGTTCTTCTTGCATGTACATCACCCAAGACTCATCCTCTATGGCTTCTTTAATATTTTTAGGTTCTTCTTGAGATAAAAAAGCGAAATGATTCACTATATTTCTCAAGGAGGATCTTGTGGCTACACCACGAGATGGTTCACCTATGATTTGATCTGTAGGATGACTTCTAATGAATTTCCAATCTCTAGGCAACTCCTGATTTCCATTTTTATTATCTTCAAGTGATTTTTCATTTGCTTCTTGATTTTTCATTTACATTGTTTTCAATAGAAATTTTCTCTAAGAATTTTCTAATATCAATATCATCTTCATCATCTTTATTGGAAAATGGATTAGACTCATCAAACACAACATGAATAGATTCAATGACAGTTAAAGTTCTTTTATTGAAAACCTTATGTGCTTTGCTATTTAATGCATATCCTGGGAAAATACTTTCATCAGATTTGGAGTCAAACTTCCCTAGATGTTCATTATCTCTAAGCACAAAGCATTTACAGCCAAACACATGAAAATATGAAATATTAGGCTTATGGTTGTTCCATAATTCATAAGGGGTTTTATTAATTGATGGTCTAATGTTACCCTATTCATAAGTTCTTTTATTGAAAACCCTATATGTTTTGCTATTCAATGCATATCCTAGGAAAATACCTTCATCAGATTTGGAGTCAAACTTTCCTAGATGTTCATTATCTCTAAGTACAAAGCATTTAGAACCAAACACATGAAAATAGGAAATATTAGGCTTATAGTTGTTCCATAATTCATAAGGGGTTTTATTAATTGATGGTCTAATTAACACCCTATTCATTACATAGCATGCGGTATTAATGGCCTCAGCCCAAAAATATTTAGGTAAGTTATGCTCATTCAACATAGTTCTACCCATTTCTTGCAGTGACCTATTCTTTCTTTCTACTACACCATTTTGTTGAGGTGTCCTAGGTGCAGAGAAGTTATGTGATATGCCCTCTAAGTCACAATATTTTTCTATGCTTTTATTTTTTAATTTCGTGCCTTTATCACTTCTTATGTGAGTAATTTTATATCCTTTTTCATTTTTTCTCCTACAAAGTTTGGTGAATTGTTCACATGATTCATTTTTATGTGCAAGAAACAACACCCATGTGAATCTAGAAAAGTCTTCCGTAATTACAAAAGCATAAGATTTACCACGAAGGCTTTGCACATAATTAGGTCCAAATAGATCTAGGTGAAGCATCTCTAAAGGTCTAGTAGTAGATATAAATTTCTTTTTCTTAAAACTAGATTTTGTTTGCTTACCCATTTGACATACATCACATATTTTATCATTTACAAAAGACATCTTAGGCAAACATTTAACCAATTCTTTTCTAACAAGTTTAGACAATAAATCCATGCTAGCATGTCCTAAACGCCAATGCCATTACCAACTAGCTTCATTTATAGCAGAAAAACATGTTACTTGTTGTGAAACTAGATTATCAAGAGAGGTAGTATAAACATTTTCATGTCTATCAGCAGTAAAAAGTGCTTTGTGATATGTTTTATTTCCTATTATGCATTTGTTATTTTCAAAAGATACTTTATATCCTATGTCACACAACTGACTTATGCTAAGTAGATTATGTTTCAGTCCATCAACCAGCAAAACATTATTAATGGTAAGAGAGGAATCCTTACCAACCTTACCTACCCCGATGATATGTTCTTTGGCATTGTCCCCAAATGTTACATAGCCTCCATCATTGGGAACAATTGATGTGAATTTGCCCTTGTCGCCGATTATGTGCTGTGAACACCCACTATCCAAGTACCATTTGTCCTTGGAGGAGGACGATCTTAGGCATACCTGCAAAATAAGTTAAGTCACTGATGTTGGTCCCCAAATTTTGTTGGGTCCACAGGGGTTAGTAGCAGGATCTCCCTTAACTACCCATACCTTCCTAATTATAGCATTCTTATTTCTAAGTGGACAATCAAATTGAATGTGACCAATCTGTTTGCATTTAAAACATCTCAATCTACACTTAGGTTCTTTAGGAGGAATATAAGATTTTGACTCATATTTAAAGTATCCTAAGTAAAGATTAGGTCGTCTAACATTTTCAATACCATTAAAACCAATACCTTCTTTACTTAAGGAGTTTCTTTAGGCACCAAGTAATTTTTTAAAATTTTCTTTGCCCTTGGTGAATTTAAAAATGATTTTGGAGCTATCCTCCAATTTCCTCTCAAGCTCAACAATAGTATCATCCTTTTCTTTTAAAATAGAGGCATGAGAGGTTTTTGCCATATTAAATAATTTTGACCAATTTTCACATTTCTTTTTCAAATCATTATTCTCTTTGGTCACTTTGCCTAACAATTTTGAAACACAAATATATTCAAATTGTAATTCTATAAATGTAGGCATGCTGTCAGAATCACAATCATCAGATGAATAATAAGAAGATGATGAACTAGAAGACAGTACCTCATCCTCATGTGCCATCAAGCACAGATTAGCGACCTCCGTGTCACTATGATCTGAATCCGAGTCGCTGCTGCTGAATTGGTCCCATGAAGTCCCAGCCTTCATGGCTTTCATCTTTTTCTTAGCCTCCTTTTTCAGCAGTGGGCAGTTGGGTTTGATGTGCCCCACCTTGTTGCAGTTATAGCACGTAGGGGCATTTGATTTTTCTTTTCTTTTTGTTGAATCTCCCTTCTCATTAGTAGAGTCTCTATATTTTTTAAATGGCTTCCTGTTCTTCCTGAAAAATCTGCTAAACTTTCTAGTTAGTATGGTCATTTCATCATCAGTGTCATACTCATTGCACTCACTAGATGTGTTATTAGATGGTTTCAGTGTAGTCACTTTCTTAGCCCTATTATGCTCATTAAGTCTTTCATTTATGGACAATTCATACGTAATCAAGGAACCTATCAATTCACCTAAGCTCATGGCCTTAAGGTCTCTACCCTCAGCAATGGCCGTAGCCTTGGCTTCCCAAATAGGAAGTAAGCCTCTAAGGATTTTACTGATCATCTCATATGTGGGATAGGTCTTTCCTAATGCATGCAGTGAGTTTATGACGTGTGTGAATCTAGTGTACATGCTCTAAATGGACTCACCTACATTCATCTTAAAGGCCTTATACTCACTGGTCAACATATCTATCCTATTGTCTTTCACATGTCTAGTACCCTCATATGTGACCTCTAAGTTTTACCATATTTCCTTTGTAGTAGAACATGTCATAATCCTGTTAAATTCATTTACATCAAGACTATAGTATAAAATATTCATGGCAGTGGCATTAAGACTAACAGCTTTCGTATCATCATCATCATATTCATCCTCAGTCTTAGGAACCATAGCTGCACCCTCAATTTTCATAGGGACATAGTTTCCCTTAGAAACAATCATCCACACGTTCCAATCAGTATTCTGAAGGTAGATGTGCATCCTCTGTTTCTAGAAAGTGTAATTAACACCACTGAAAACAAGAGGTCGTGTGGAATATGGTCCCTCTGGGAAAGGGGTCACGGAGCTATGAGTCATATGTGATCTTTTTGCAAAATAACAACTAGTCTATGCTACGTGGCTCTGATACCAATTGTTAGCTTTACCGTGATCCCAAGAGGGGGGGTGAATTGGTATTTTTAAAATTTAACCCCTACGTATTCCTCCTAACAGCAGTATATTCAAAACCCTATGGTCAATCTAGTGCGATTAATATAAATATATCATAAATTAGATGAAGTAATTTAATTAACAACACATGCACCAAAAAAATAATAAGGTAAGAGTGACACACAGAAATATTATCGAGGTTCGACCAATTGCTTACGTCCCTGCCTTGGCTAACAAGTACAAGGATTACCACTATCACTTGCTCACTTAATCGAGTGGAGCGGCACCTATACAAACCAGGTCAATTAGCACAGGGCTGACCTCAACCTTTACAACAATCCTTGCCGAGCTGGATTACCGCACCCTCAGGCCACGCCTGGAATCACTCAGATTTACAATCAAATGGTACAATATAAAAGTGCTCTCATGTAAAGCAGACTTGTACCCAAATGCGTTCAATCACATACATCACAAATGATTTAATATGTAAGCTCAATGTGGTCTAAATAGTTCAACTCTCAAATATATTTTATATCAGTGTAGTGAGTACGCGAGAGTATCAATAACAATCTGGGTATCTCAAAACATTCAATCAAACGTGTTCACACAGAATATCAAGTGAGTTTCAAGTATTTCAATCAATAGGACGTCTCAATCACGAATATAGTGTATATGCTTGGTTTGAAAAAACTATGCAATCTTTGTATTCAGTAAATGATATATACTTGAATAAATATTGCCACAAAGATTAATGTAACAAACACAAATATCTTTTCACAAATATATCAATACAGATTCTATAAGATATTTGAGTAAGTTTGAAAATATTTTTGTAAGTCAAAAACAAATACAAACTTCCTAAGATATCGCAAAGAGAATGCAACACTCGGAAGTTCAACACAAGTCTTCTTAGGGCAGGCTTATTAGCAAAGCCTCCTAAGAATACTTAGGTTATACTCTCGTAAAAAATCGATTCAAATACTCAACAAATGAGAGAGCAGACCTCTAAATACTAACACTCAATACACTTACAGATGAAATAGAGAAATGAAGGAGGTAAGTTTAAGTGGTTTTAGAAAGAGTATGAGCAATAGGATATATTTTGCTTGAGAGAAAATTTTGGATTTTAGTTTGCTATTCAAGTTCCTAATTTTCCCAAATGAAGGGGTATATATAGACACCCAATGAATTATGACCGTTGGGGACCTATTAGGAATTATTATGAAAGTTTAATGACAATTCAAATATTTTAACCCTGTTTAAAAAATGTTTAACTGTGGTAAAAATCAAGGCAACCCGAGAGGTCTGGTCTACCTGAACCATTTCGTTCGACCAGAGTTCATATGGTTCAGTCGACCAGGACACTTTTGAACTGAAGACTCAGTTGACCGAAAGTGCCTGTCCAAAGGGCGATTTTCCATTTCACCGAGGTTCGGTCGACTAGGCAATTTTGGCTTGAATGGTTTGGTCAACCAGACAGTTAGGATTTCTCCCGAGAACCTTCGGTCGACCAGGTAGTTGGTATTCATTTTTGGCTTGGTCGACTAGACGGTCAATTTGTTGATCTCAGGGGGTTTTGGTCGACCAGGGATTTTGAACTACACTGGTTCGGTCGACCAGGATCTTGATCAACTATTGACCCGGGCCTGTTTCGATTGACCGGGGCAAAATGAACTGCCAAGGTCGGTCAACCGAAAGTGCACAATGTGTGCATTTCGGTCCTATTTTGAATCACACAAACCCTAATCAAGTGCCTAACATACATAGGTGCAATGATGAGTGTCCTAGGGTCATTTATGTTTAATTAAAGAAACCAAAAAAGTCTGATGTTGGTCGACCGAAGGTCGACTAAAGGGTAAACCTTAAGGTCTTTCTATAGTCACTTTGGATTGTATTTGGTTTGAGCTTACGTATTATATCATGCATGTGATGTGTGTGAGCTTGTTACAAACCAAACCCTATTTACTATTATAGACCCTTTGCATAAGAACTATATTACATCATGAAATAAAGCACAATATGAATTGGGTCTTCCAACTTTAAGCTTTCACGTGCCATCAATATATCTTCTAATCTAGACCTGCACATGAACTAGATATTCATTAAATACATGAGTATTTGTCATTATCAAAATCGGGTGTGACCTATAAGATCAACATTCTTCCCTTTTTTGATAATGACAAATACGATTAATAAATCATAAGTCTATAAGTACGATGAGCCTGCCCCACCTGGTGCTGGATTGTCAGGGGGACAACTCCACTCTACACTAAAGTCATATCGACTACCATCTCCCACACTATCATAATTCTGAACATATAGCTACGATATCGTACTCCTGAAAGTGAACTAAACCATAGCATCCGGGTTCTGACATCATATAACAAGTTTCATATATTGAACATAACTATTTCATATTCCATAGCAATAACTGACATATTAATGTATCATAAATCCTATCAAATCTTGCATAATTATGGCATCTGTGTCAACATAAATCACGACATCCACGTCAGCATAACATATCATGTAAATCACAACATCTGCGCCAACATATCATAACATACTGAATCATGAAATCTCTGTACTGTTTTAACATATTTTTTTAGAATATAATTCCTGTATTGTTTTATGGTTTTCCCTGAAAACTAGTAATACATTATTATTCTAGGAAAACATAATATTCCATTAATGTATTTTCCATGGTAAATGTTACTCATGCCACACAGAAAGGATAATGTTCAAAACATAAAATTTGTTCTTAAAATCATATTTTTGATATTATACATGAAAATCATATTTCTGATCAACAACAATATTCCCAAACATAATTCTACAATATATATATTTATTTGAAATTAAATGCTGTAAAATAATAAATATATTGTCATAAGAAGGCTAACTTAGTTTATCCTCTTACCTAGCTTACTGAGAATCCCCCAAAACACCCAATCCTACACCGTAGTATTCCCAGCACAATACCCTGAAATTAACATTTTTCCCAACAAAACTTCAGTATTATCTTCCCTAACATATTTTCCTCAGTCTAGAAACTCCAAATACCCAATAAAACTGAAATTAACTAACTTACCCAAATTTTGGGATGGTTCCCAAGTTAGTCTAATCAATGATCTACTCTAGTATATATAAAAAGAATCATTCTAAGAGAAGCATGGCGGCTTCGGATCATCGAACTGGAAAAAAACCAAGCCAGAAACTTAGAGAGAAGGTAGAGGGGATGGATTCTAGAGAGAGGAAGAGGCTGCATGTAAATTTTTTGCGCTGAAATCCAAGTTTGGCATACTTATACACCTACCTTCGTCGATGAGACACGTCGCTTCGTCGACGAGGCCAAGTAGGGTGTTCGTCAATGAACTTATAACCTTCATCGATGAATTTCAGACCCTAAAGTTACCCCTCTCGGTAATCTTTCATCAACGGGACACGTGGCATTCTACGAATCCAATAAGGTATTCATCGACGAACCCTTCTTTTTCCTCTTTTTTGAATTTTACTTTTTCTCCCTCTATTATTATTATTATTATTATTATTATTATTATTATTATTATTATTATTATTTAATTATATAACTCTTAAGTCTCTATAGTTTTATTTGGGAAAATTTTAATGAAATTTCAGCTGCATGTCGTCTGTAAATCGAATATTTTCATAAAACTTGTACCTTATAAATGGTTTTTTTCAACAAAATATACAATTGAATCATGCAACAACCTAAAAGCCACTACCAGCATGCAATTCACATCACTGCATCCGCCATGCAGGAAACATTCTAGACTAAGCATGCAATCAGGTAGCAATTATCAATTCATAAAATAATCTATCCATCAAAGAATATACATAGTAAAGAGCAGTGGATAGATTTGAGTTCAGTATAGTGCTATTGTCCATTAAGGCTTATAAAATATGATAATGAGAGCATTTAAATTTTATTACCATGAAAAATATCTGCTCCCCCTGAGTTATGCACTTGATGATTTTGTGCCTTTTTCATCTCTAAATATCTCAGCCAAGGTTCTTAATATGTTCAATAATTTAATCTTGGCGTTGAAGGCACTAAGCTTATCGAACCAAAAAGTCACAATGAATATTTGTTAAGCTGATAAGCCAATGTCTACCTCTTTTCTTATAAATCTCAGTACGTGTGAGAGGCACAAGTTCAAATGACTTTTCTTTCTTATCGTTCATGCATAAGTTTCTCAGTTATTGCATTTTCATATATGTTGAAACCTATAACAATCATATTTTCCATTTAACTTAATTCACAAGGATGGAGCTCCAAATTATTTGATTTAAAGTTTGAGAGTTGGTGAAGATCATTTAAATACTCTTAACAATAAAATTATTATTGAGCTCAGGAGAGTATTTATTATGAGTGAACATGAATCAAAATACTTTTGTGGAAGTTGATATGTCCAGACAGATTGGGCAAAAAGCATTTGGGAGTATATGAATTTTCTAGAACAATGCTCTTTGGAGAATAGAAAGTATCCTTTGAGTATTATCATACTATTGAGCAAGGATAT
Organism: Malania oleifera; assembly: GCF_029873635.1. Classification (NCBI taxonomy): domain Eukaryota; kingdom Viridiplantae; phylum Streptophyta; class Magnoliopsida; order Santalales; family Ximeniaceae; genus Malania; species Malania oleifera. Next base: position 119,786,777 of record NC_080417.1, read on the forward strand.
GAACCAAGGAATAGGTAAAATCTTCATCGAATGTGATCGTGGTATGGTAAAGATTTCCTATGAAGAGGATGGTGAACCAAAATAGAGGATTTTTATATTTCAAGTACGAAAGGAATAATTTTATGATAATTAGATGAAGACTTGATTCCTTGAGTGGATGCCCCTAATTTGGTTGAGAAGGGATGTCTTTTAAATGAGCACTTGATGGAATGGGAACTTGATAGTTATTAGTGCTTAAGCCCAGAGTGATGACAAAACTTTGATTAGGCTTTTATGCTCAAGAATAAGCTTAGGGTTAAATGAATTCCCTAACTACCAAACATGTGCAATGGACAAAATATGCTTAACTTAAGATGTTCATAATTAAATATGTGTTGAGCATTTAAAATAAATTACCAGGCAAACATGCATTGTCCATTTGGAAGTGGATTTTACTTTGACATACTTTGACCAATATTTTTATATTTTACCCAATCATTAAGATGTAAATGCATTAGGTTCAAATTGGATAAATTTCTTGAATTTTCATATTGGTATGATTTCACTGAAGTTCTTAATATACAAATAGTGAAGGCATATACTAAGATTTGAAATTTTAAGCACGCACCACCTCCCGAGCCTATAGTCATCACAACCCTTAAACCTAGGAACTAAGGAAGAATTAAATAATTAAGTAATTTAAATTCATTTTTCCTTAGGTCCTACAGGGTTTGCTTTCATGACAACTCACTCCATTTCTTTATCCATGCTTTTGACACCTCTACCTAAACAAGTGTATTTAATGTGCCCTTTCCTTCCAATGTATAAGCAAGTTTAATATGCACATGAACAATTACACTTATTTGTTCTACTTCTACTTGATGAGGCATGGCAATGAGATTTATAAGATGAACCTTTTTGAATGATTTACTTCTTTTAACTCCTAAGGGTTGATATCGGTTATCTCTTTCATTTGTGGGCTTGAAAATCATTTCAAAATAGTCTTAAATTTTTCACTTCAAGCAAATGATTTTTAAGACCTTCTTAATCTTTTTCTTCTCAAGGATAGCATGATGTTCCTTTAATTCTTTTAATTGTTTAGCTATCCCTTTATTCTAATTTTTCAAAAGTGTATTCTGATTATTAATCCTAACTAGAAGCTTATGCATTTTTGATAAAGCATTTTCTAGTTTTTCATTCAAAAACATGCTTCCATCAATAAATTCATTATGTGATTCAATACAAAATTTTTTACAATAATTACCATATGAATCATTGCATGAATTGTTAGCCAAAACATCACATGAGTTATCAGATGATTCATCACAAGATACGTCACGATATTTGTTATCAGAATCATTGCATGCAACTTCAGCAATATAATCATAATTTTCAACAGATGATTGAACGCATAATTTATTCTTGTATGCTATATGAGAATCATCAAGTGCATTAATAACATGATTATCAAAGTATTCAATATATGATTCAGAACATGAAACAATACAACATTCAACACAAGAATCATCCATCGAGCTAAAGAGAGAATCATATACCTCATGTTATGTGAGTGCACTAACCCCGTGATTTACAACTTTTAGATCATTTGAGCTTGACAATATCGAAGTGGTGGTCTCCTTCTCGTGGGACTCTCCATATTTCTTTTCAAACTTCTCCCAAATATCCCTTGCATTTTTACATGCTATAATTTCATGAAAAATATGAGAATCTACAGCACAATAAAAAATCTCCATGGCAGATGAATTTCAATGCACTAAAGTAGTATCATTTATATTTGTTTGTATACAAGTTCCTCCAAAATAACTTGCCAAACCCTCCAATCCATTGATTTTATAAAAACACTCATTCTAATTTTCCAGTGGGTGTAGTTTACACCACAAAACAATGGACGACTAGTAGGTAACTGTCCCTCACTGAATGGGGATATACCAAATTGAGCCATTGCGATTTTTCGCAAAAACATTTAAGTCTAGTGCAATGAAGCTCTGATACCAATTGTTGGAATTGGTGTATTCCCAAGAGGTGGGGGGGTTGAATTGAATTTTTAAACTTATTCCTGGGTTAAACTAGATGTTAGCAGTATTTCACAACCTAGGGTCTTTTCATGCAATCCCACTCAAATATTTAAACAATTGAACTAAACATTCAAGTGCTAAAATTTAAAGTGCGAAAATTAAAGTAGGCACAAGAAATGTTATCGGGGTTCGACCTATACTACTTGCATCCCCGCTTTGGCTTACAAGCATAAGGATTCCACTAAGACTCACTTAACGGATAGAGCGGCACTTAATACAACACCTTAACTGGATGGTACACCTAACTTTCCGAACCGGATCAAAGCCAATCCAGGACTTTTCACAGGGCAAGTCTCCCTCTTCCAAACACACGTCAGGTATACAACAGATTTGTGTACAAAAAAATATGCTTCTTACACTAAGAAGATATGTACCACTATGCTCAATCAATTAATGCACTCATATATGATAGGATATTAAGCTCAAGGTAGATTTTGTTAACCAATGTGTTAACTCTCAACAATATGTATGTCAGTGTGTATTCGTGAGAGTGAGACTTTTGATATCAAGCAAATATGCTTGAAAAGTGAATAATCAAACAGTCTCTATAACCCTTAAACAAATATCACAATAATATTTTTCAAATATAAAGCACAATAGATATTAGGGTTTAAGCTTGCTAAAAATTATTTTTGTCAAAACATAAAGCAAGCTTATCAACCTTGCAATGAGGATGTAAGATCTTAAGCCAAGTAAGAGTTTTTCCCAATCAAATATTTATAAATGAAATATTATGGGAAAAACCTTAACACTTAATTTCCATCATTTCTTCCACGAAATCCTCGGCCTCATCCTCTTCCTCGTTGTGACGTCCCCCCTTTGTCATATTTACCTGTACTAAGGGACAACTTCGTTTGGAGAGCTTGCTCCAGTGCTTTATCGTCACTCCTTCTGTTGACTTTCTGCTCATGGGCTTGGAGTGAACTCACAAGTTTTTCTATGGACATGGTTTCCAAAATTTTTTGTTTCTTCCATGGTCACAACTATATAATCATATTTTTTATCCAAAAATCACAAAATTTTCTCACAAATTCTCTTGTCATTAAGAGTCTCTCCATTTCTTCTTAATTGATTTGATATTACCATAACTCGTGTATAGTAGTTAACAATAGATTCAGTAGATTTCATTTTTAAAGATTCAAAATCACCTCGCAATGTTTGAAGACAAATCTTCTTCACTTTGTTTGTACTATTGTGTGTTCGATAGAGAGCGTCCCAAATTTCTTTGGATGTCTTGGTAGAGGCGATGATTTCGAACATGGCCTCATTAAAGCCTTGGTAGATTATGGACTTTGCCTTGCAATCCTTCTTTCAATCGACTTGCAAGATCGTACTTTGAGCTTTAGACATAGTTGCTTTGACTTCTTTTGATTAGCATTCTCTGTACCCATCTTTAACAATGTTCATAACATTCTGAGCACCTAGAAGGGCTCTCATTTGAATAGACCAGTTGTCATAATTCTCTCGTGTCAACTTTGGAATGACCGTTTGGGTAGCACCGTTCGCCATCGGGTTTAATAAATCAAAAAATAAAGTGATAGAAACTGATTTTGGCAAATTTGATGTCTCCAATGTGTTCATAAGGATGAAAAACTTTAGGAACCGGTTTTGAGTTGAAAAGAACAAGTTTAAAAATCACTGATCCGGCTAAAACAAGGTCTAGACCATTTTTTTTTAAAAAAACGGTTTGACTTAATGGAGTTTAACGATGTTAATATTTACCATTATGCCACATGGCAGCTTCTGCACGTGCCATGTGTCGACGACTAGACACAGGTCGATCATCCTGGTTGGGTCATGTTTGTGGGTCTCCAATGTGTTTACTTAATACTGCCTGATATAAATACCTACATGCCCCAACCCCTTTTTCTTACTTTTTTTCTTAGAATTTCTATAAATATGATTCACATGCCATTTCTTTAAGTTTGTTTGAGTCTGTGCTCCCATTATTATTGCTTTTGGAAAATGATGTCCTTTTAATATCATATAATTTAATTACAATTTATTATCATTTTTAAAATAATAAATTATCAATAAATTTAAAATAAAAATGTTAAATTCTCATAGATATTAGTTAAATATTAATTATTTTAATTGGACTATATATAAAATTGTGATTAAATATGTTAATTTAATTAAAATTTAATTAATTTTTAATTAGGAAATAATAAAATTGTAATTATAAAAATATTTAAAATGGTAATTAAAATATTAACATAAATATTAGTTAATTTGTTAATTGGAAATATTAAAAATGTTAATTACATATAATAATCATAAAATTTTAATTAATTTTTAATTAGAAAATATTAATTTAAAATGTCAACGGATTGCCATGATTTTTTGAACCTTTTGATTGATCCAGAAGAACACAGAAGTCTATCAATGGATTTACATCTCCAAGTATACAAAGCAAAACCCAAGGTCTCATCCATGTCCTATTCTATGGTATATTCTAGACTACTGGAACTAAAAAATCCTAAGTTTTGCACATCTCCCTAACCAAGCAGCATGAGTAAAATCACAATTCCGACTGGTTAAGGGCTCTAATACCAACTGTAACGACTCGACCCTTTGTACGGACCCAGATGTCACTTACTCATACAAACTACCTGTACCTGTTCAAGATACATAGATAACCCGCCCTAAACAAGGACATACGGGTGTAACTCATACATAACTGGAATGTAAATATTGCGGAAAAACATAAACATTCATCAGGATTTCTAATAGACATATACCAGAGTTTACCATTGTATCCTCAAATACATTTATCCAGACTTAGAACATAATCTATTATTACAACCCCAAAAGGACACTCCAACTAAGTTCAATACACGCATAGTACACTTACGTATGCTATAACCAAAAACAATTCTCCAAGTCCCTCAAGCAACTAGGACCGACATTCATAAAGACCTGAAAACAAAGGTTGTATAATGGGGTGAGACACTTCTCGGTAAGGAAGAAGATATTATAACAGTGTGTGACCACATACGCATATTTCAATTAAAGCTGATACATATAAAGTATTTTTATGATACTGTAACATATGATATTTATTTGCACATTCTAATATTTAAATCATGCATATGAATATTAAAACAACGACCAGCTTGGTATGACAAGTTTTGTCTATTTTCCCCATGACATGGGTTGTGCACTGATGCCTTTGACGTGCCCTGTTCGGTAAGGAAGAAGATATTATAACAGTGTGTGACCATATACGCATATTTCAATTAAAGCCGATACATATAAAGTATTTTTATGATACTGTAACATATGATATTTATTTGCACATTCTAGTATTTAAATCATGCATATGAATATTAAAACAACGACCAGCTTGGTATGACAAGTTTTGTCTATTTTCCCCGTGACATGGGTTGTGCACTGATGCCTTTGACGTGCCCTGTTCGTGCAGACACTGCTGAGCATTTATTCTATAGTCCGACTGCCTCCCTTGGTCTATTATTTCACTAGTGATTACAAACTCCTGCAAGCTGACTATCTTATGCACCCACACTGATCCTCATGTGTGGTTGCACTGTACTGCTAGCATTGGAACGTGCATATGAAAGTTTAGAGTATTTTTCAACCCCATCACTGAAGTTTTTTTCAATTTCTTTTGGTAGCAAGTTGTGTTTCGATATATCATATATACAATTTATAATGAAAACATAATGACATGTGCAATTCCAGCATTTTCACAAACTTATTCAATCACTTAGGGTATAAACCAACACACACTCTCTCGGTTTACCCTTTTTACGCATAAAGCTCGGTATATAACCGGCACCAATTTTCCACATTTCAGTATAACAAAATGGAACCCCAATTCCTATAATTCACATATATTGTATAAAAGATTCCCACATACCATTTCAATACATATGTCACACTAGGTTTGATAGAAAAGCCACTATATATAAATAATACAATAAACATCATTTAACAGAGAAATAAGGGATTCAAGCATCTCCTACATAAATAATAAGAAAAAAAAAAGAAGTTTTGTAAAGTTTAGAGATCATACACCAAAATTCTCATTTTTACCAAAAACCGTAAAATCGCAAAACTAGCATTTTTACCCAATGAAACTTAGCAAATAAGCAGTCAAATCATACATATAAGTATGAACTATCTTTTTAGCGGTTTAGTTTTTCAAAAATACTATTGTAAACAAATTTCCCTTACCTTAAACCCGAAACGAAACCACGTATAAAATGGTCCAAATTGACAACCCGGGATCCTCGAAACCTAAAAACCATAGAACATAACTTCTCTGAAATCTAGACAACTATATAACTGCTTAATCAAAAATGGAATCAAATCCTTACCTCGATTTTTGGGGAAAACCCAAAAATCTTTAAAACGATCTGATCCGCTAGAGTTGGAAACTTTCCTTCCCTTATCCACACAGGAACCTCCGTTTTAGAAACCGACAACAAACGGCGAAGGATCAAAGAGAGAGAGAGGGAACCCGCTGGTTCTAGAGAAAGAGAGAGAGAGAGAGAGAGAGAGAGAGAGAGAGAGAGAGAGATTTTTTGGGATATCTTAGCCCTTAAGCAACTCAAAACGATATTTATAGGGCCTTTGACCGAGTCAAACTCGTCGACGGGGTGGCGCCTTCGTCGACCATCCAACCACACAGTTCGTCAACGAAGCCATACCTTCGTCGACGAGCCTGCCTGGATATTTTCTTTGGCTCGCTCGGTATTCTCTCTTTGATGACACTCTGAATTTCATCGATGAGGGACTAAAGGAACTTCGTCGACGAACCTTCTGGCTTCGTCGACGAACCCTGCTAGAAAACCCCATTTTTCTTATTTACGGGTTCGGGTCTTTTCTGTTGTCTTAAAGAAATCTCAAATACTTCAATACATTTCTGATCCATATACCATGACAAACGGCTAAACTGGCAGCAACATGCTCAGCTTCATATGATGACAGCGTTACGATGGGTTGCTTCTTCGATGACCATGTAAACACTGTATCTTCCATGAAAAATGTGAATCTCTTCATGCTTTTTCTTTCATCAAGATCTCTTCCCCAATAGTTGTCTGAATAGCCGATAAGTTTGCAATCACCTCTTGATGAATAGAACATACCATCAGTGATCGTACCCTTGACATAGCTTAGTATCCTCTTCACTACATTCATGTGGGACTGGTCAGGAGTCTCCATGTATCTGCTGACTAGTCCAACTCCATAAAGTATGTCTGGTTTGGTGCATGTCAAATATCTCAGCTTCCAACTAGACTCTTGAAATATGTGGGATCAACATCTCGTTGCTCATTCTTTCTTAACTCCAATCCTATTTCAACTAGAGTTGTCACAGGGTTGCATTTGTCCATCCCAAACTTCTTCAATACTTCTTTTGCGTAGTGCCTCTTAGAGATGAAGATTCACTTCTTACTTTGTACGACTTTTATGCCAAGAAAATGAGCCATCTGGCCAATATTCGTCATTTCGAATTCTTTGACCATGCTCTTTTTGAAAGCAAAAAATATCTCTAGATTGTTGTTGGTGAAAATTAGATCATCAACATATAGGCAGGCAATAAAAATGCTTCTATATATATCCATCTTTATGTATAACACATGCTCGTAGGGACACTTCTCAAATCCATTCTTTTAGAAGTAGTCATCAATCCTCATGTTCCATGCACGAGGTGCTAGCTTCAAACCATAGAGTGCTTTATTCAGCTTATACACTCTATCTTATTTTCCCTTTTTCACATATCTAGGTGGTTGATCGATATAGATCTCTTCTTCCAGAATATTGTTCAGAAATACTAATTTCACGTCCAGCTAGTAAATCTTCCATCCATTTTGTGCTGATAGTGAAATTAGTAATCTGATGGTTTCAAGACTGGCAACCGAGGTAAAGATTTCTCCATAATCAATCCCTTCTTTTTGCCTGTAGCCCTTGGCGACAAGTCTTGCTTTGTATCTCTGAACTTCTCCTTGGGCGTTCTTCTTGGTATTGTAGACCTATTTCACACCAATAGTTTTTCGGCCCTTTAAGAGATCTGTCAACTCCCAAGTCTTGTTCTTCTTTATAGATTGAATCTCCTCACCCATTGCTTTTCTCCATTTTTCTTCTTCATTAGCCTCCTCAAAGCCAATCGGGTCGCTGGTCAATAATAGAAAATATAGTGTAACATACTCTTTTATTAGTTCTTTAGTTTCATATAGATCAGTTAGATTACAAGCCCCTCTAGGCCTCATGTCTAAGATTTCACACTCAATTGGCGATGGAGATTCATTCATCTATGGTGACCCATGTGGAAGTGTCTACAGCTCGGAAACTTGTGACTTAATAGCCACTTCTCTTGTCTGTGTGGGTTCTTCTCCTTCAAGCGTCAATTCCACATCTTTGGAAGATTAAACCTGGTCCCACTTCTAGGATTCCTTTTCTTAAAAAATAACATCCCTACTATGAATAACTTTTTTATTGATGGAATTGTAGAGTCGATATCTCATGGTGCTGTCACCATATCCAACAAGGATATATTTCTCTCCTTTATCTTCCAACCTTATCCTTCTTACCTCTGGGATCTTGGCATAGGTTATGGAGCCAACACTCTAAGATGACTCACACTGGGCTTGTGAGTACTCCAGGCTTCATGTGGCATCTTTGCATCAAGACTCTTTGTAGGATACCGGTTGAGTAGATAGACTGCACATGATACTGCTTCTACCTAAAAACTTTTAGGTGTATTCTTATCCTTTAACATGCTTCTGGCCATGTTAAGGATCGTGCGGTTCTTTCTCTAAGCTACACCTTTCAACTAGGGAGTGTAGGTCGGGGTCAACTATTTTTGAATCCCTTGTTGCCTAAAGAATTCCAGCAAAGCTTCGTCCTTGTACTCTCCTCCTTGGTCTGATTAGAGTGACTTTACGCGATAGCCACTTTGTTTCTCTACAAATGCTTTGAACTCTTTGAACCTGTCAAACACCTCTGACTTCCTTTTTAGGAAGTGGACCAAAGTCTTCCAACTATAATCATTAATGAAGTTGAGGAAGTATTAGTTCTTTCCATTTGAAAACGGACTTAATGCACCACATATGTCTGTGTGAACTAGTTGGAGCGACATGGTAGATCTTCATTCGGCTTGTGTTCCAAAGCTATTTCTCTGTTGTTTGCTCAAAACACAGCTTTCATATATAACATTTCTGTCGTGGATGTTGGATAAACCTTTCACCATCTTCTTGCTCCCTAATTGTTTCAAACTTTCAAAGTTAAGATGTCTGTACCTAAGATGCCATAGCCAATCTTTGTCTTTGATGATAGCGCTCAAACACCGTGGCGTATCATGTTGAATGGTGAGCGGAAACATTTGATTCTTTGCCATTTTGTACTCGAGTAACATGCTTACCTCGAGCATCTGTTATCACCATCTACTTATCTTTAAGGCTAATTCGGTAGCCTTTTTCCACAAGCTATCCAAGACTAAGTATATTAGTCGTTATGGCTGGCACATAGTATACGTTGGAGATAAAAGCATGGTCTTTATCCTTTCTCTTGATTAAGTTATTCCCCTTTCCTCGAATTAGGAGTTTAGAGAGATCACCAAATGATATCTCTCCATGAACTTTCTCATCAAGTTCATTAAATTGGAGTTTTCTATCAGTTATGTGATTGTTGGCTCTAGAGTCAAGGTACCAAAAATTTTGGTACTGGTGGGTTGAATTGTGGGCCATCAGCATCAACGGTTCTCCTTCGGCTTTCTCCTTTTCTTCAAAGTTAGCATTTTCATTTACTTCATGATTTTTGGGGATTACCTCTGCACTCATTGTTGTAGTGTCCATACTGGTAGTAGTTGTAGCACTGAACATTTCTCTTGTCTACGTTCAGACGATTATTGTATCTCCCTCTTCTTCCTTGTCCTCTGCCTCGTGGGACATAGTTCTTTTTATTGCGTCCTTCCCTAGCGGGACCTCTTCCGCCTCTTCCACCTTCTTTAAAGTCAAAATTTCCATCGTTTCTTCCACGAGATCCTCGGCCTCATCCTCTTCCTCACTGTGGCGTCCCCCCTTTGTCGTATTTATCTGTAGTAAGGGACAACTTCATTTGAGAGCTTGCTCCAGTGCTTTATCATCACTCCTTCTGTTGAGTTTCTGCTCATGGGCTTGGAGTGAGTCCACAAGTTCTTCTACAGATATAGTTTCCAAAATCTTTTATTTCTTCCATGGTCACAACTATATAATCATATTTTGGATCCAAAAATCGCAAAATTTTCTCATAAAATCTCTTGTCGTTGAGAGTCTCTCCATTTCTTCTTAATTGATTTGATATCACCATAAATCGTGTATAGTAGTTAGCAATAGATTCAGTAGATTTCATTTTTAAAGATTCAAAATCACCTCGTAATGTTTGAAGACGAATCTTCTTTACTTTGTTTGCACTATTGTGTGCTCGATGGAGAGAGTCCCAAACTTCTTTGGATGTCTTGGTGGAGGCGATGATTTCGAACATAGCCTCATTAAGGCCTTGGTAGATTATGGACTTTGTCTGACAATCCTTCTTTCAATCGGCTCGTAAGATCGTTCTTTAAGCGTTAGACATAATTGCTTTGACTTCTTTTGATTGGCTTTCTCTGTACCCATCTTCAACGATGTCCATAACATTCTGAGCACCTAAAAGAGCTCTCATTTGAATAGACCAGTTGTCATAATTCTCTTGTGTCAACTTTGGAATGATTGCTTAGGTAGCACTGTTCGCCATCGAGTTTAATAAATCAAAAAATAGAGTGATAGAAACTAATTTTGGGAAATCTGAAGTCTCCAATGTATTCAGAAGGATGAAAAATTTTAGGAACCGGTTTTGGGTTGCAAAGAACCAGTTTAAAAATCACTAATCTGGCTAAAACAAGTTCTAGACCATTTAAAAAAAAAAAAATGGTTTGACTTAACGGAGTTTAACGACGTTAATATTTACCATTATGCCACATGACGGCTTTTGCGGGTGCCGTGTGTCAGCGACTAGACGTGAGTCGATCATCCTGGTGGGTCGTGTTTGCGGGTTACTCGATCGGGTATCTAGTTGCTGTTCCGGGTCGCGAATCGGGTCTTTGGGTCGAATCTCACCAGCCAGGTAAGGAAGACGTGTGCGGGCGCGTGGAGCGCGTGACATCGGCGGTCAATGTCCTCGCCAGCGCGTGTGGTGCGTGTGGAGGGCGTTGTTTCTTCTGTTGGCGTGTGAGAGCGCGTGTGGGGTCTTTCGAACTCCGTTTGTAGCACGACTTTCGCTTTTGGAATCGTCTCGACGCGAATTTCACAATTGTATGCTCAATTTTGGATTTTGGGCAACTTCAAATTTGGGAAAAAAATTGAATTTCCCTATGTTCGCTTCTGTTTGGTGAATTTCAATGAACCTGGACGCTCTGATACCACTTATGGGTGGAGGAGACTCACTCAATCACTAGTTGTGATTGAAACTTAGTGAGAATTGCACACAAATATAAAACAATTAATTTCAATCTGAAAAAAAAATACAGAGACGCATTCAAGATACAAATGTCTCTCTTCTCACTGGCTATTCACTCTCACTACACCACACATTATATTACATACACACATCTATTTAAAACAGAAGATGGACAATAGGTGAAATTAAATTCAAACAAGTTGGCTAAGTTGGTGAAGAGTTTGTGGCCTCCGATCTCCAATGTCAACAGAAGCGGCAGGTTAGTGTGGTTGCCGACGACTCTAGTTAAGTTTAATTTTTAACAGACGGTTACTGCAACCAGCTTCCTTGTTCTTCGCATTATTATGCTTTCTTCGGTGCATGTGGTCCACTCAAATATGAGTCACATCTCCAACAGATATAAAGTTACATTGCTCCCTACCAGCACCTGAACCTTGCAATTTGTGATAGCCTTCGGTGTATACCCTCTAAATAGGAGTCATACTCGATGCTTATATTTATAGGAATCAAATTATCTTTTGCTAGACTCCCAGCCAAACAATTGACAGGCACAAACTTCTTCAAAAATAATTATTTCATTGATTATGTAAACGATAAGAATATAGATTTTCTTCTCCAATTCAAGTTGGGGCTTTATGTTAGTTGTATTTAAGGAATAAAGCATTTATTATTCAGTTGTGATTTTTTTTTTTTCTTTTTTACTGCATGCTGCAGTGTGGAATTTATTAAGTGTTAGGGTTTGCAGGGTTTACATTTGCAGGGAGGTAGATAAATGGTACACTGACAGGCGCTAGGGCTGAGGATTCTTAATTTCTATCCACAGCTCTATGAATCACCCTTTGAGGGAAAAAATAGATGGATATTTTTTGGTAGTACTAGTGCATCAATCAGAAGATGGAGCCAAAAGCATAACTCTAAATTATCAACTTAATTATAAATGGAATAGGATTGAATGAAAGAAAAAAAAAACTCAAGAGCTTGGCCTGATGGCCATAGAAGAAAACGAAACGAAAACATGTTTCAGTTCAAAAAATTAAACTCTGGAACCATTAATGAAAAGATCAATTTTAATTTACAACACATTTAGCCTAGAATTTTTCAACATTGTGATCGATGTGCATGCCATGCAAATTTTTCAATGTTTAAAAGAAGAAGAGGAATTGAATTAAAATATCAGCGTTCTGTTGGAAACAAAGCTGGAAGAAGGAAGATTTTAAGTGTGTCAAATTTGCATGAGCTTGCGATTTGCAGATGGCGCTTGGTGAAAAAGAAAAATCAATGGGGATGATGATGCTGTCCTATCCACACATGACACGAGCTAGCTGGCGCCTGGACATTGGACGTTCCCGCCATTGTACCTCATCGCAGCTGCTGCCTTTTACTTCATACTGCCTGATATAAATGCCTACAGCCCCAACCCCCTCTTTTTTTTTCTTAGAATTTCTATAAATATGACTCACATGCCATTTCTTTAAGTTTGTCCGAGTCTGTGCTCCCATTATTATTGCTTTTGGAAAATGATGTCCTTTTAATATAATATAATTTAATTACAATTTATTATCATATTTAAAATAATAAATTAAAAATAAAAATGTTAAATTCTCATAGATATTAGTTAAATATTAATTATTTTAATTTGAATATATATATATATATATATAATTGTGACTAAATATGTTAAATTAATTAATTTTTAATTAGGTAATAATAAAATTGTAATTATAAAAATATTTAAAATGGTAATTAAAATATTAACATAAATATTAGTTAATTGGAAATATTAAAAATGTTAATTACATATAATAATCATAAAATTTTAATTAATTTTTTATTAGAAAATATTAATTTAAAATGTCTATTAAAAATGTTAATATTTTTGTTAATTGACATTTATAAATTATTAAATAAAAGTAATTGATATTGTTATCATTCTATGAAAAAATTAATATAATTGCTGATACTTACATTCTATATTGTCCTCAATTATTTTAAATAATTAGTTATTAGGCGTTAATTTTTTTTAGTTTACCACTATTTACAATTTTTGTAATAGATTTAATCAAGTACGTGACCTTATAGTAGGTTTTGTGTTTAAAAATACAATTATTCTTCATACATTCATTAGATGCGTTAAGGGTATAGTGTTCTTCTTAAAAATGACTATTAGGATTCCTATACCGAATGAACTATTCTGATTGTAATCTTGTATATATACATTCTAAGGAATCTTACAATATAAAAATAAAATAAAATATCCCAGAAGTCACACATTCTATTGTCAGGAATAAAATTTTCAAATATGCCAATACATATGAATAGTTTTTATGCCACAAACCAAATGCCCCTTAAGGATTTTGGAGATATATTGAAACGAATACAACAAGATTAAGAAAACAAAATATCAATGGCATAAGTATAAAAAAAAAAATTTGTTCCACTGATTTAGTATATATGTCATTTTTAAAAATTTTCTTTAACTATCCAAATAGTAAAAATAGATTCTTTGATATATTTTTTTTAATTACTTTTTCATGTTTTTATGATTATTCTATTGATTTATTATATATTTTATTTTACTTTTTTTTAATTATCAAAAAAAAAAAAAAAAAAAACAGATTCTTTATATTTTTTTTTTCTTCTTCTTTTTTCATATTTCCTTTTTCAAAGTTTCAAACAAGACTGATATGACGTATCAAATTTTCCCCTACACAACAAAAATAACGTACTCTCTCCCTCTATTCTCAAATTCCTTTCCACCCTATTACACTAATTTGTTCATATATATGTGTGTGTGTGTGTGTGGGCGCGCTTACATTTAGTTTGGACAATACTTATCAAACATAATATTGGAGTATATGATTTTATTTGACGAAAAATAATACATCTAAATATATTTGTAATAGTATAATATTGGCCATATATCCAATCCGTTAGGGTATGACTTAGTCACAAGGGCGGACGAGGGTACTAAAAACGACTCTAAATTTGATTCTCCAATAGATGATTTTTGAATTATTCGGTGCTGGTTGTGGCATGCATGGTCACTTCACTCTACTCTGAATTTGGTAGAGAAGGATCCTAAAGGCCCTGCCTTCCCTCGGTTCTTTATGATCAAATATATGTATGTTGGTCATATGTAGCGTGCTTGGGAAGTGTCTTCAAAAAAATGAATTTATTTTTTAAATTTAATAAATATCATGTTGCATTGTATTGAGGAGAAATTATGTAAAAATTTGTGCCTCTACATGTCCGTATGTCTTTTTCCTAAATTATAAACATATTGAAAATAAGTCTTTGTTGGCTTTTTGAGTTTGATCCCTATTTTGATACTAACAAACCACATGTATCTTTTCTTGAAAATCTATAAATACTCCTTCATTATTCTTGATTAGTAACTTTGATGAACTCCAAATTCTATCTAAACATTTATTAATCAAAGTTTCCCAAAATTATTTTTTATTGATAAAATTATTCTTTTAGGGAAAAATCTTTAATACAAATCTCTACAACTCTCTTTCATACTTTTATTTCAAAACTATTTTTGAGGAGAGTATTTTATTTAGGGCATTTTTTTTGCACATACTCTCACTTATCCTTTAAGATTTGCAAAATAGTTTTGAGAGTATTGCTCGAGTTTCTCCCGATTATTTTCATGACAAATATTTTTGGGAGAAGTTATTTATTGCATAAATATTTTCTTAAGTTTAAATTCCTAAATTCTCCAAATATTCTTTATTTGTAAAAATATTTACAAGAGAACAATAATACTCTTTTTTACATATATTCTATTTGTGCAAAAGATATTTGAAGAGCAAACCCTAGGTTCTCCAGTTTGTATTTGAAAAATATTTTTAGGAGAATTTTTTATTAGAGTTCAAATCTTTGAAGCATTTTACCATATATATCTTTCTTTAAAGATTAGAATATTTATTTTGAAAAACATCCTCACTCTACTGAGTATATTTTATATCATTAGAGAGTGCATGTTTTGAGCCTTAAATTTGTACACATCTGCTTTTTAAGAAGTATTCTCTGTTGTACAAAAATTTGTTATTATTGATGTATTCTTGAGGGATTGTCGAAAGAGAGAGACTAACCCTATGAATAGTTTCGGACTTACTCAGGCATGGTAGGAGAGCACCAGATTGCTCAAACTCGGTTAGGAGAGCACCAAATTGGCTCAGAATCAGTTAAGAAAACTAGGAGATGTACCCTCCAGGGAAAGTGTGCATAGTGTTCGCTCCACCGGTTAAGTGAGTTGGGGAATGTCCGCCACGTGAGGACATTGTAAACTGTTTCTATTTCGCCTGTTTAAGTGAGCAGGTTTACTGGAATCTTTGGGGATTATGCCCAAGGTGGGGACGTAAGCTGATTTGACCGAACCTCAATAACAAATATTGTGTGTCGCTCTTTTCCTATCTCATTTACTTTTTGCACTTTAAATTTCACATGTGTATACTTGTTTGCTTACTGTTATAATCATTTATATGAACACATTTAAATTAAATGAAATATATTGCACGTGTGTATGCCTGAATTCATGATTTAATTATTTCATATACACGAGTGTCCATTGAATGAGATATGATATGTGGTCAATCGGTGTAAATATTTAATTGAGTCAAAAAAATTTTAAAACTCAATTTATTCCCCTATTGGGACACACCAATTCCAATAGTCTTTATATGTGTGATATCAATAAATGTAAAACCAATGTACCACATGTTAGATATTTAAAATGCAAATGCACAAACACATTATTGGATAGGTTATTGGTACAATTTCTAGATATACAAATAATATATAACTAGTAGTTGGAAATAACACTGACACAAATATAAATTATATTTAAGCGCCTTTTGACACATAGAGAAGCACTTATTTAAGAGCAAACCTTAAATAGTATCACTATAAAATAGTTCATTAGAAGCACTTTTCTTGGTTTTGGATATCTATCTCATTTCATGCATATAAGTTAAGAAATAATATTTTTAAAGGCTATAGAGAAGGCTTGATTGGTTGTGCTGTAACCTCCATCCACAATAAGGTTCAGCCCACTCACGTACTTGGACTCGTCGCTGGCCAAATACACAGCAGCCTCCGCTATGTCATCCGCCTCCGGCACCACTCCTTTCAAAACGGCAGCCGCGGAGGCCACTTCCTCCATCACCCTCTTCTCCAACCCTACCGCACCCGTCAGCATCGGCGTCGCAATGGCATATGGGGAAATGCAGTTCACTCTTATCCCGTACTGCGCCAGCTCCACGCACAAGGTCCTCGTCAGCCCCACCACCGCATGTTTCGACGCCGTGTACGCGTGCGGCATCCCTCCGGCGACCACCGACGCCAGGCTCGACGTGAACAGAACCACGCCCTTCTTTGCCTGGATCATGACCCTTGCGGCGTGCTTGGCGCCCAAGAAAGCCCCGTACACGTTCACGTCGAACACTTTCTTGAAATTCGCGTTATCGCTGCCGAGAATAGTACCGTCTGTGTTTCCGCTGATGCCGGCGTTGTTGAACATGATGTCGAGCTTCCCGTACTTGGAAACCGCGGTTTCCACGAGGTTCTGGACATCGGAGTCGCTGGTGACGTCGCAGTGGACGAAGGAAACGACGTCGTTGGGGCCGAGTTTGGTGCAAAGGGAGCGGCCGAGTTCGTCTTGGACGTCGGCGATGATGACCTTGGCGCCGTGGCGGACGAACAGCCTCGCGGTGGCCTTGCCGATGCCGCTAGCGCCGCCCGTGACGATTGCCACTTTGCCTTCTAACCTGTGAAAGGAATTGAGAGAAACATTCGTGCATTATATATACATACCAGTAATGTGTGTGTGTTTGTGAGTGAGAGAGAGAGAGAGAGAGAGAGATAGAGAGAGCTATGTATGATTGTGGAAAAGTCTATATGAGACCTTCGTGGGGTTGTAGGAGTGGAGGGGAGTGGGGAAAGACCAGTCATGTTGCAAGTAACGCTAAGAAATAGGGAAACAGAATGAGTAGCTACGAGTCCTTGACCTATGAAATTTCCAATATCTGGCTGGGCACTTTATACAAAGCAAGGCATGGGAAATATGTTAAAGTTACGGGGCGGTTTGTAAATGATATATGTATACATGATGTGCTGGAACAATATGGACCGTGGGACGGGTCATGACAGCCGTTGAAAGTGCAAACTAAATGAGGTAAATTAGCTATCTAGCTAGCTAGCTAATTGATATCTATAATTCATTAATATGTGTATAGTCAAACTCATGGGCATGCACTGACAGCTAGCAGCTCCATCCCTCCAAATAAATGCGCTCTGAAAATAATTGTCCTTCAAATAGTTATATTAATAATGCTTATATATGTAAATCTGTATCATGATAAGTCCCTAAAACCTATCCTCACACAGAATTTTGCAATAACCAGACAACCGATAGCCAACAATATTTGTAACTCCATCTATGTTCAAAGTTTACAGTTTAAATTTTAATAGAGGAGAGAAGAATTATGGAATGAGAAATATGTATAGGCTTATTTTGGGCTTTCTATTCAGATTTATTACTTAGTACACTCTCCATTGATAAACTTTTAAAAAAGAAAGAATCATAAAATTTTCAATCTTTATTAAAGTTACAAATTTAAAGTTTAGTGCAATTAACATAATAACCCATGTTGAAAAATGAATTAACTTAAACGGTTTTTTATTTAACTTGATAGGAAAATATAATTTGGCTAGTCTCTAATTAGGAGATTGATTATATAATTCTTGTATAGCTCTGCGAAATGTGACGGTGATTGTTTAGCTAAAATGGTTATCATAAAAAAGAGGTTACTTAGATAAGGTGAATCATGTGTCACTTAATCATTGAAGTGACTAAGTAGAGAATCACTTAAAAGAGGTGTATGTCAAACACTGCTAGCGAGATGCAAATTGCCTAGGGATAGAATCGCTTATCACCTAGGCGACAAAGAACACGAAGTCACCAGGTGATGAAGGTTCCGGTCATCAAGTGATGATGGTTGCATATGTGATTGGCCGAAATTCATCCATCAAATTTGGTGATGATTGCTAAGTCATTAGGCAACCCATCATTAGACAAAAGGGCAAATAAGTAGTAGACAAGTATGTCAACTATATAATAAATTGGACCTTTAAAATTTTTAAATGATCCTCTTTTATAAGATTAGGATTTAATATTTTGAATTTATGTTTGTAACCATGTGATTAATGTAGTTTTGATCTTAGAGGGGTATAAATATGTAGTAAAGTAATAGTGACGAATTTCAAAACCGTCACTAATACTTGGGCTTTAGTGACGCTTTTGAAATTCATCATTAATACTCTACTATTAGTAACGATTTTGAATTTCAAAATCATCACTAATCCTTCATTAATACTTAAAAAATGGACAATTATTAGTGATGATTTTAAAACCATCACTAATAATTAAAAATTAATAATTTTTTAAATTATTAATTAATCATTACTAATAATTAAAAATTAATAATTTTTTAAATTATTAATTCCTGTAAAAATCTATAATTACATTTTCACATACTTAACATTAAGCCATAATTACTAAAAAATTCATAAATTATTCAAAATTCTAATTCTAATTCAAATGCAAATACATTATACATTATATATTATACGAATTCAATTAAAATACAAAAATTCCATATGTTTAGATAACAAAAAAAAAAACAAAAAAGTTAAAAATTCAAATTCAAATACAAATGCAAGTACATTATACAAATTAAAATTAAAATGTAGAAATTCCATTTGTTCAAATAACAAAAAGATAATCAAAAGCTGCATCCGACTATAATGCATGACATTGTGCTAATGCTATGATAACTGCAAACCCTACAAATTAAGAATTATAAAAAAAATTAATATACGGTTTTTGAACATATATGTATACATACTATAAGTATCAATGATTTAATAGCAAAATAATCGGATATTCGGACATAGTTATAAAAATGATATAATTTTAAATAGCTAGGTTTTCTTAGTTCAGAAAAATTTTGGTAGCATTTTGTTTATAAATATGACATTTTTCATAGAGATATGCTTCAAACCTAAGTATTTACAATAAACAGCTCACAATAATCCAACCAATAATGAAGTTTATGAGTGCACAAGCATTTCATATAATAAGTATTAAATAATGTAATGTGTTCATGCATCCCACAAACAATCTATATCTGAATATAGTTTTATAAAAAAATAGAATGTGATGTTCATGGTCTACATGACTTACTTAGGACTCAAAAACAGCTATAATAATCAAATAATGCAAATGAATCCATGATTGATAGAATTTTCACTTAACATATGCAAAAGTAAATTTAGAAATGAAGTTCGAAATTCATTTGAATTTCACTCATCCTTTCAAAAATGTTTTAACATTTAGCTCACTATAATCATTCTCACAACTATGGTATATGGTTTTGATCATTTTGGAAAAAATTTAACAAATTTTCGGCAGCATACCTTCTTTAAATAGAACATTTTCCAAACCTGTAACTCACAAAAGCATGCAATTCACGAATTTTTTTACACCATACAAATGTTCAATGTGCTCAAGATAACCTTATGACTCAAAAATAAAGACAATGATATGCATGAAAGTCCATAAGATTACATCTTCCAAAATTATAGAAGTTTAGAAAAATTTTGGTAGTATTTCGTTTGAAAATAGGACACTTTCCATAGAGATTTGCTCTAAACCTAGTTGTTTACAATAAATAGTTCACAATAATCCAAACAGTAATGAATTTTATGAGTGCACAAGAGCTTCATATTAGCAGAAAACAAAAAACACACATAGCATACAACTACGGATGCTGCATAGCCTAACTGAGAGGAAGAGTGTCCCTAAACAACTCTCAAACTAAACAGAAAACCAAATTTGAGAGCCAACGAAGGAAAGATATGGGGAAAAATTAGTTATGTGTTTTGTCAAGTGGATAGTGTGAAGGTCTCTTCTAAGTATGATGATAGGAAAAAGGAAAAAAAAAAAATTGAAAGGGATTGCATGTAGAGACCCGAAGAATTATAACAATTAAAAAATAAAAGCAGGAGAGAAAAAGGAATTTTCTTAAAAGGGTTTCAGTAGAGTCTCGTCAATGAGTGAAGAAGAGCTCGTCGACAAGCAAGATTCATGGGCTCGTCGACAGGGACATACGTCTCATTGACGAGAAGTTACCGAAATGACTATTCCAGATTCTGAAACTCATCGACGAGGAGAAGGTGTTCGTCGACGAGTGCACTTCATTAACTCGTCGACGAGAAGTTGTGGCTTGTCGACGAGGCCACGTGGACAAGCTTTCTATATAAGATCAAAACCTCTTTTTTTTTTTCTGCGAAAAATTGACAGAAATTCTCTCTCTCTCTCTCTCTCTCTCTCTCTCTCTCTCTCTCTCTCTCTCTCTCTCTCTCTCTCTCTCTCTCTCTCTCTCTCACACACACACACCTACGACTCCCTCCTCCTTCTCTCTTCGATTTCAACCCCATTCTTCACCGGTTCAACGATCGGAAGCCGCCACATCACTCATGAGAAGATTCTTTGCACATCTACTGGAGTGATTTGTTGGTTAGCCTAACTTGGGAACCATCCCAAAATTTTGATAAGTTAGTTAATTTCAGTTTTATTAGGTTTTTGGTGTTTTTGGACTAAGGAGAATATGTTAGGGAAGATAATACTAGAGTTTTGTGAAATAAATTAGGGTATTATATTTTCAAGACTAGGGTGTTTTTGGGAACCTACAGAAATGAGTTGGGGACCCCAGTGAAAATCTCTAGGAGCCCAATTAAATTATAGTTCAGAAAATTACAAGTATGTATGTTCGGAGAAATATAGTTGATTTATTGAAAATATGTATATATGTATTATTTAAACATATTGGAAATAGTACGCCATGGGCGTAAGGTTAAAGTTGGAGGTGAGCCTCCCAGTCAGTAGGTAAGGGAAGTATGCTATGCCAGATAAATTAGAATTTTACCAGTAAAGAGAGTATACGAATATGGGTATTTTCATAATAGATATTATACAGTTATGCAAATTATATTTAATGAGTTATTGACTGTTGTGTGGCATGAGTAATATGAGTATAGTACTGAATACATACAAATGTTACGAAATCATGAAAGGGTATACAGTTTTATAGAATTAAGATATACAGGATATACAATTATTTATAGAGCAGATTATACAATATTTATTTCAAAACTATGAATGTCCAATATTTTACAGAGTTATGTATTTAACGCGGTTCAATAAAAAGTATAGTATACATTTTTATAGTGAGCATGTTATATATATAGTTTACAGAAATCAGTTATATAGTTTTCAGAATACCATGATATACAGATCTCAGAGCCATAACAAATAGATATACAGTTATACATATCAGTTATTACAATATATATTCAGAATAGACAGTACAACTTATATAGAATAATTATTCAAGTGTTATGGTTGTTACAGCAGAAACAAAATCATGATAAATAGTAAAATACATGTGTATATCAGAGTATTATATATATAGTATCAGACCCCGATGGACCATTACAGATCAGATTACAGAGCACGGTACCGTAGCTATACAGTGGAGAGAGTGCAAACACACATCTCAGTTAGAATGTGGCATCTTATGGTCGATTGTGCCGTTGGAGAGATTGAAGACTCCTTGGTAATCTGATCCAGGTGGGGGGGGGGGGGGAGTGATTGCAGTGCTCCTTGGACAGACCCAGGTTGAGGGGCCTATCCCACCTTAGTGGAGCTATAGTTGACTAATCCTGGAGTGCTAACCAGGATAAGTCTCACCTTCGGGCCGCACAACCCTGTCGTGAGGGGATTTGAATCATGACATCCAATTATCCATCGAGGGAAGTTTTCACAACTATTATATATGTATAGGAAACAGCAGAATTACTTATAGTTATTAAAAGTATATTCAAATAGAAAAAGTAGTAATGGATATATTTTAGGAAACACAGGTGTGAGTTACATTGTATATTACTATTACATGTTAATTTAGATTCAGTTAATTATAGTATATGCATATAGCTTAAAGAAATGCATATGTCACACACTGGTAATAGCATATTTCATTTTACTGAGTGTTGTCTCATCCTAATAATTTAATATTTTTTAGGTGATCCAACTAGACGAGCAAACCAAGCTCGTAGATAGAGGAGATATTAGTTCTACCATATTTATAGGGTAAGCAGTTTTGGGTGAGATGTATTTTTGTATAGATCCAAGGGGATCTAGACTTTTAAATTAAAGTGATGTACATAAGTGGTGAAAATTTTGGTATTGTGTTTCTGGTGGCACACTTTCTGTTTTCCGCTGCTTAAGTATTATGTTTTTGGGTATCAAAGAACAGGATATATCTATCATTCAGTATTATGTTTATTATTATTATGGTTATAAAAAAAATGGCATGAAAAATTGGGTCGTTACAATTTGATATCAGAGTCTAGGTTATTAGGTTCTGTAGACTTTAGAGTACAGCGGAAGACAATACCAAAATTTAGGAATGGAATTTTGAGAATAATAAAACAAATCAATAAGTTAATGTTAAGGAATTAAAAAGAAATTTAGGGTTTTGTTATGTAGTATGGAAGCTGGAACTTTAGGGTGGTTTCTGTGTTTTTTCTGGAGTGATGATTCCAGGAAAGTACGCCAACATTGATTGCCATTAGAAAGAGGTGATCTTCAGGCCCTCGGAAGAATAGGAATTCAGGTTTGTGGGATTATGTGTACGTGCCTTGCCACAGTTTGTATCAGCTATTCAGGCCAGGAGGTTACTTCAGGGTGGTTGCTAGAGGTATGTTGCTTATGTAAAAGAGATACCAGAGGAAGAATTGAAACAAGTTGATATTCTAGTAGTCAGAGAATTTCTAGATGTTTTTCAAGAGGAATTTCCTGGTTTACCACCAAATTGAGAGATTGAATTTGCTATGAATTTATTTCCAGGGACAGCACCAATATCTAAGGCACCCTATAGGACGACCCCAACTGAGTTAAAAACCAATTGCAAGACCTATTAGATAAAGGGTTTCTTAGACCTAGCGTGTTGTCTTGGGGAGCAACAGTTCTGTTTGTAAAGAAGAAAGATGAGACTATGAGGATGTGCATCGATTATAGAGAGATAAATAAAGTGACAATCAAGAATAAATATCCTCTTCCCATAATTAATGATTTATTTGATCAGTTTCAGGAGACCTAGGTCTACTCCAAGATTGACCTTCGATCGAGTTATCACCAAGTGAAAGTTAAAGTAGAGGACGTTTCAAAAATAGCTTTTCAAACCAGGTATTGGCATTACGAGTTTTTGGTAATGTCATTTGGTCTGACTAATACACCAGCAATGTTTATGGATCTAATGAATCGAGCGTTTCATCAGTATTTGAACTAGTTTGTTGTGGTATTTATTGATGATATATTGGTCTACTCGAAGAGTTTTGAGGAGCACGAGCATCATCTAAGGCTAGTATTATAGGTCTTAAGGGAAAAGAAGTTATATGCTAAACTCAAGAAATGTTAATTCTAGCTGAGTCAGTTCACTTTCCTCGAACATGTGATTGCCGAGGGTGGCATATCAGTAGATCCAAGCAAAATATAAGTAGGGGTGAATTGGGTAAGATCGAAAAATGTTCAGTAGGTCAAGAGTTTTCTCGATCTGGCAAGGTATTACCGGCGTTTTGTGGATAGTTTCTCTAGAATACTGAGTCCATTAACACGGCTCACCAGGAAAAATGTGAAGTTCGAATGGATCAACGAGTGTGAACAGAGTTTCGAGGAGTTGAAACAACAGCTTATAAGTGTGCCGGTGTTATCTATTCCATCAGGAGAGGATGAATTTGTCATTTACAATGATGCATCCCTGAAGGAACTCGGATGTGTGCTAATGCAGCACAAGAGAGTTATTGCTTACGCGTCTCGGTAGTTTAAGGAATATGAAAAGAGCTACCCAGTACATGATTTAGAATTAGCTGCAGTGGTGTATGTACTAAAGATCTAGAGACATTATCTCTATGGTGGGAGATGTGAGATTTTTGTTGGAATTGGTGTGATTCCAAGAGAGGGGGGGGGGTGAATTGGATTTTAAAACATTTTTCTATAATTTAAACAATTATGCTGATTCACCACGTATTATATCTCATTCAACATATACACGCATATATAAAATGATTTTAACGCTGAAAGCAAACATACACATGCATAGTATATCTTATTTAAATTAAATGCGTGTATGCAAATAAATACTTTAAAGTATTAGTGACGAATTTGTAAATTTGCACTATTGGCCCATTATTAGCGACGAATCTAAGAACCATCACTAATACTTCCCTTTTAAAAAAAAAAAAAAAAAAAAAAAAATTCACTTCAAAGTATTAGTGACGAATTTCTAAATTCATCACTATTGGCCCACTATTAGTGATGGATTTGAGAACCGTCACTAATACTTCCCTTTTTAAAAAAAATTAAAAATTTTTAGTTCAGAGTCTTAGTGACGAATTTCTAAATTCGTCACTATTGACCCATTATTAGTAACGAATTTAGGAACCTTCACTAATATTTCCTTTTTTTTTTTTTTTATAAAAATCTTAGTTCAAAGTATTAGTGACGAATTTATAAATTCGTCACTATTGACCCATTATTAGTGATGAATTTGAGAACCGTCACTAATACTTCCCTTTTTTATAAAAAAATAAAAAAAATTTACTTCAGAGTATTAGTGATGAATTTGTAAATTCGTCACAATTGGCCCCTTATTAGTGAAGGATTTGGGAACCGTCACTAATACTTCTATTATTTTAAAAAAAAATTATTTCAAACTATTAGTGACGAATTTACAAATTCGTCAATATTGGCCCCTTCCCCCCAATCTTTATTTCCCCGTTTTTCCCCTAATTTTTTTCATTCATTCCATTCTGTTGCAGCCCCTCCCTCCCTCTCAATCCTCCTCTTTTTGTCGCTGTTCGCCGTTCCCTCGCCCATCACCGTCCACCATCACCCATCGCCTTTGCTCGCCGTCGCCCGTCTCACTTTCTCTCTCTCTCTCTCTCTCTCTCTCTCTCTCTCTCTCTCTCTCTCTCTCTCTCTCTCTCCATCTATCAATCTCTTCGGTCTCTCTCTCTCAGTCTCTCCATCTGAAACAGGGGTCGCTGCTGCCGTCGACGCTCTGGTCCATTCCCGTCGCCTTCGCCGAGGAGATCACCCGCCAAAGGCCTTCGAGGTATTCTCCATCTCTCTGGGCTATCTCTCTTAGTCTTTGCATATCTCTCAATCTCTTTGGTGTCTCTCTCTTAGTCTCTCCATCTGATCAAGGGTCACCGTTGTCGCTGACACTGGGGATTGTTCCTGTCGCCTTCGCCAAGGAGATCAACCACTGGAGCAAGGTATTCTGGTTTTTCCTTGCTTTTAAGAGCTTAAGATCATTTTATTAGTTGATATTTTTTTTTCTAAAAATTATAATTTGTATTAGCAAATATATACTTGAAATTTTTGTTTACAATATACAAGCAAATATTATATATATATATATATATATATATTGTAATGATGTATATATTTGATACAAAATAATGGTGATTCACATGTATGCACTTGGAAACATTTGTAGAAATCATTAGAGGTACTTCCAAAATTGTGAGAGAGATGCTAAAATGAAAAAATAAAGATAAAAATAAAAATAGCAAAACAATAAACATTAATTAATGTTGGACTCATTTGCCACATATTTAACATATAAAATACAGGCATACGGACATGTGTAAGGACAAGTTACTTGTATAACTTTTTCATATTAAATTAACAATGGAGACGTAAGTGTGCTTAAGGCAGATGCTTGTAAAATTTTAAAATGTCAAGAGTGGTCTGTCTTTTTGTTAATGTTCGATTTAACAGGAGAGTCCACATTTCAAAAAGATGTTCATTATATCTTTGACAATTATATTTTCAACAAAAAAAAAAAACTAATGAGAATTTGTAGTTAATTAAAATTCATATCCTAAAACTTTCAAGAATCATAAATCTAAAAGGAAAAAAAAATCAACATTTAATAATTCAATTAACCAAAATAATTGATGCCCAACCGACTAACACAATGAGGGTAATTTGGTTCCCAAAGTTAAATTTTCATGGCGTGTGTGTGTGTGTGCGTACGGTTGTGTGTGTGTGTGTGTGTGTGTGTGTGTGTGTGTGTGTGTGTGTGTGACAGTGTGCATGCGTGTGACTGCGTGCGCATGCGCGCGCGTGTGACAATTTTTGTGTGTGTGTGTGTGGCTATGTGCTCACGTGTGTGTATGCGAAAAAATATTTGTGCATATGATTCGTATATATGCAATATTCATTGATCCATATGAATTCTCTAGTCTGTCAACTAAGGAGATGAAATGATTTTTGTCCTGAACTGAGGTGTGATATTAGAGTTGTAATAAAGTGTTCAATGAGTATGGTTTGTGTCTCAATTCCTGGCATGATGTCTCGGATTAGTGTCCTTCAAATGATGTGTTTGCCCCTTTAATAATGATTTAAGGGTGGGTTTTACAAGCTTGTTCTAATCATTAGGGCTAAAACTAAAATCCCTTGGCATACGGCTACCTGCCTCTTTCGAATTGATGGAGACAACTTCTTTTTTATTTTCTCTTTCTTGTTTAACATAACAAAAAGTATGGCACAAGCACACACATAAAATTTAGTATGCTACAAATTAGTACGAAGTGTTATATATTATTTTTGTGATGTTGGAGTAGTGTTTGTATTTATTGAGAATATATTGTCGTCTTAACAAATCCTTTTTTCCATTGAAAATAAAGATTATTGTGAGAAGTATACGGATGATAGCTTCTAAACTTTTGAAATTTGAAGTAGAATTGAAATTTGAGATGTTAGACATAACATTTTATTGGACGTCTTATGTCTAAATTAATTGTAGTTGTATAATAACTAATGCTCAACTAATTTATGAATTTCATTGATATTAATTAATTGAATATGAATATTTAATATGCCTAGCATATTATAGTAAAACCTTGGTTTTGTAAAAAATCATGAAGTCATATTAAATTGTCAACATTCAAACTTGAGCACACACCAAAGATTGTATAGACTCGAAGACAATATGAAACACTAGAGAGATTCTAGAGTAAATGGGTGAATATTTTCTCGTAATGTTATTGTTAAGTATGCCCATCGGAAAAAAATTTTGTTTTCAACATAAATCTTAAGATTTTGTCTTTCCTGGACAGTTTGAGAATACAAACTTATTTATATTGTGAATTGTCCCCAGAATTTACTTTCTTTAGAATGCCCAGTCTGTATGGGCATGATTCCAACCTCATGTTCCTACATCATAAAAAATGCCCAAAAATACATAATTAAGAAATAAAACCAGTACTAACCTTCAAATTTTGAACTTGAAATTCGGATATGTTGTTTTTGGTTAAATTATACTGAATTACGACATTTTCGACCCATCCATTTAATGAATAGGAAGCAAAGGTAAGTTTTATTTATAACTGTGTGAACTTGAAATCTTTTGAAAATTTAAATTGAAATGTCGAATGACTAAATCCTTTTTATGAATGATATTATGTTATATGAATGGTAAATTGAACTACTAAAATACATGGTTGTGTTGAACGCCAACTGCATGGCTGATGCAGTACATTGTGAATTGCATGCTGGTAGTGGATTTAGGTTCTCGCATGCTCAAACTCACTAGTATCTGCATGATGCATATTATTGTGATTTGTTTGCTTGAATTTATCAAGTTTTTGTGCAAAATTTTTTTGGGAAATGTCCGATTTACAGACGACATGCTGTTGAAATTTTGTTAAAGTTTTTCTAGAATAAAACCATGTTTTTTAACCAAATTAAAACCTTTTACAAAGATGATCATGTTAAAATAAATGAAAAAATATTTTTGAAAGGATGAGTGAAAACTAATTGAATATTAAATTTCATTATAGCATAATCATCGAATAGTTAGAGGAGCTCAACTCCATCTAGTGTAGCTAGGTCCATAAACCTTAGAGATAATTTCTTGGAGTTCATTTTTGTTTTCCTTTTTGAAACTATTCTTATTTTTTTGGAGATACTAGAAATATATTAATTGTGCTGTTACGACTTGATTTATCTTTGCTGCAATATCATACATGGATAGACAAACCCTAGATTGTGTACTACTGCTATTGGCTTAGCTAAACCTAGGAAGGACTTTTGTGATTTTCAAGTTTGGGAAATGTTCTATTTATAGATAACATGCTGCTAAAAATTTGTCAAATTCCAAACGCTTTCTTAACCTCCTCCCAAATAAATCTTCTGAACACTATAACTTTGCCACTTATGAACATTAAAACCCATTAAAGAATCATAGCTCGGAACCTCCTACATATTGAAAACTTTTCTAGTCAAACTCAAGTTAGAAAATTAAATCCTAAGGACAAAAGACAAGCTCAAAAAATCTCCAACAAACTACAAAAGGCAATCTTAAAACCTTCTAAAAATCATCAGCAAAGTGTACATGAGAAACATACTTCATTCCTGCCAAGCAAGAAACCTTCCACAAGACCACAAGCCTCACACCTAATTAGCACTCTAATTAAGACATTTACCACCAAAATGAACAAAAAATGAAATAACATACTACCATGAAGAAAACGAAAGATGTAAACCAGGATTCCACTACTATCATTGAAGAAAAGAAAAACAAATCATAATCCATTTCCTCAATCTATAACCAAAGCTTTTTATGCCCATAACTGAATCCAAGAAACCCCAACTCATTCTATCACAAGCCTTCTCACAATCTAAGTAACAACTTCATACACAACCCAAGCTGCATCAAGAATGCTTGAGAAGCAACCTTATGGACAAAACTAGAAAACCTTAGTCAAAATCTTGTCAACAGTAGTCACAAAACCAATAGGTCTGAAATTCCTTTATATATCCATCCTTCTTAGACACTTATAAAAGTAAGACTCTTGGCTACATCATCATTAGCATGAAACTCTGGTAGGAGGGACAAAACCTTATTATAACATCCTTGACCCTTTCCCAACTTAGGATAAAGTCTATCATAAACCCATTAGGTCCAGGAGCTTCATCTCTCCAACTCGAAGATACACTCCCATACCTTTGCAACTACAAAAGTGCTCTCTAACCACCACTTAACTTCGCAGAAAGAAAATTCCATTCCAAACCTTTTATTCATAGTCCTAAAGAAATTTTCCTCAAATCCAACCTTAAAAAAATATTGCTTACCTCCTTTACAATAACTACAAATTGGACAAACTTACTATTCAAAATCTCTAACTCCCAAATCAGATTCATATGCTTCCGCAGACCAGCCATATGATGAAGGAGTTGCAAAAGGCTACAATCCCAAGGGTTGGGCAATCTCACCATTCTCAATCTCCAAATCCTAATCTACATATTCTCAGCAAAGCAAATGACACCACGTTTGGATACTTTGTAAGGCATCTTTAATCATAAAGATAGTAAAGGAGTGCATTCTTCAACTGTTAAAGCCATGTCAAACTGGTTGAAGGTGGAACAACGGTAGTAAGGGTCCCATTTATCAGTTACTATGATGTTGATCGGCTTCGTGGATTTATACTAAAATGTTCTTGTAATGGTTGAGTTCTAATCCTAACTTTGAAAGTTTTGCTCGTAACCCACTCTCGAGCTAGTAGGGTTGTTAGTCATCACCCATCACATGTTATAGACGGAAAGCATTCAATCTTAATCTGTGTATATGTATATATATTTATGTGTGTGTGTGTGTCTATATTTGTATGTATGTATCTATGGATGTATGTATGTGTGTGTATATATATTTAAAGAGATCATAGTGTTTCAAAGCTTACTTATATCTTCTTTTTGTTTGTTTTCTACCAATTATATCTTTCAGATATAAATTGAATTAGTTGATTGGGTCTTTCGTTTGGTTGCCTAGTCCCTTCACCAAAACGGGTTTAAACAAATCACCCACTCGCCAGTCACCACTTAAAAAAATCACCCTAGCCTCTAATTACACAAATAGCTTCTTCCGAGCCTCAAACCTCACCTCGACTCTCGCAAGCCTTCTCACCTTCACGAGAACTCCTCGAAGGCCACAATACCCTCTTGCATCCCTCCTTCCTCCTCTTTTCCCTATAGCTCATTACTTTGTTATCCTCTCGCAAACGAATGATCATCTCTTTAGCGTCTTTGTACTTTTTCTCCAAACCTTCCAATTGATCATCAAGTAAGGGTTTACTGAGTGCCAGCTCTCCATTATGCTTTCCGATTGTATATGCTCTTCTGGTGAAGTTCACTCATGAATGGAGAATTGGCGCTTAGTAAACCCTTGTTTAAAGATCAATTGGAAGACTTGGAGAAAAAGTACAAAGATGCTAAAGAGACGATCATTCATTTGCGAGAGGATAACAGAGTAACGGGCTATAGGGAAAAGAGGAGGAAGAAGAGATGCGAGATGCTATTGGGGCCTTTGAGGAGTTCTCATGAAGGTGAGAAGGAGGTTGTTGCTTATGTGAAGAATAAGCTGAACAATTCGGAGTTCTCGTGAAGGTGATGATTACACGCTTAAACTACGTAATTAAGCGTTTTAATTTGGACATTAAGGCATATATATTTAATTAAATACCTAATTATGATCAATATTTTAACATGGTGTCCTATTTGTAGTATTTGGGTTTTATTGAGCAATTTATGAATTTTTGAAATTTTTTATAGCAGGAAAATTTCCAAGAGCTAAAACCGGGATTAGTTCATAATTCACGCATAATTTTCCCATCCAAGCTCCGATTGAGATGATTCAAAACCCCAAAGAAAGAAGAGAAGTTATTTACAACTTCTGTATTTTGAACTTCACAAGAAACGGGCTCCAGGAGGATCAAAATTTGCATCATTCGAAAAAGAAATAAAAAGAAGAAAGAAGAAAGAAAAAGAAAAAAAAATTACAACACCTTTGATGTGACTCGGCCATACAGGCCGGGTCGGGTCTCCTATTCAAATTTGGGCGTTGGGTCGTAGGGTAGCCCCTCCCCCTCCCTATTTATCTTCTTTTTTTTCCTGTTCAGCCAGCAAGCCTGGGCACACCCCCGCGGCCCTATCCTCCCTTACCTTTTCCACCCTTCTCTCTCTCTCTCTCTCTCTCTCTCTCTCTCTCTCTCTCTCTCTCTCTCTCTCTCTCTCTCTCTCTCTCTCTCTCTCTCTCTCTCTCTCTCTCTCTCTCTCTCATTTTCTATCTCCCTCTTGTAGTCTCCTCTCAAGCTCTCTCTAACTCTCTTCCCTATCTCCCTCCCTCAGCTCTTTCTTTCCTCCCCTAGTCTCTCTCTGTATAACTCCCTCGGCATTGCCTCCTTTCTTAGTCTCCCGCTCCTTCCCTCTCTCTCTCTCCCTCATTCCCTCTTTTCCGTAAGCCCTCCAAAAATCTGTTGTGCCCCTCTACTGCTCAGACCATCCACCACCACCTCACAAGAGCCACTCCGCTACTGCTACTAGTATTCCTCAAAGGTAATCTGCTGTTCCAGCAAACCAGCACAGCTACATCAGACCAGCCGGCTACTTCCTTCTGCAACCACCCGTGAGAATCTGCTGCTAGCCCTCTTCTCTAGCTCCAACCACAATTCATAGACCTGTAGCACCACCAACTCCACCCCGAGACCAACTGCAGCCTCACCAACACTAGACAACCACAGCCTCTTCTCACACACACTCTCTCTCTCTCTCTCTCTCTCTCTCTCTCTCTCTCTCTCTTCTCTTCTCTGTTTTTTATTTTATTTTATTACTAATTTGAATATTGATATTTTTTATTAAGGATATTTGAAAAGTTTGAATTTTGCATAACATTTAAAGTGTTTTATTATTGCATTCTACTTATTTAATTATTGTCTCAAGTTATTTTAGAGGTAGATTTAATTTGAGTTATTTAATTAGTCTAGTAAAGTCCGGTTTGGTCCAAATTTTTTTTTTTTTAAAAGAACAAAATACAAAAAAAGAAAAAAAGAGTGTTTTTGTTTTTAAGGAATTAGATTAGTTGATCTTTTCAAAATTTAAATTTTTTTTGTTGAAGCTCGATTTAGTTTAGGGTCAAGCTTTATTAAAGTTGTCATTTTTATTGTGTTCAATTTAGTTTAGGTTGTTAAAGCTTACTTTATGTTTGAGTTCTTGGTTGCCTTTAAATTCTTAACTTTGGTTCAATTTCTCAACTTTGTTGAAGGTTCAGTTTTATTGTCTGTGTTCGTGTTTGTGTGAGTTTTATTATTGCGTGTTTTAATTACATGTTAAAGTTACCGTCTTTAGTTAACGTGTGTTCTGGTGTCGCCCGAATAGACGTAGATTTTCTATTTTTTTTATTTAATTCAGTACATGCTAGGATTAGGGTTTTATTTGCGTGTTCATTTAATTTGTAAAAATAAATCTCAACCAATCCTGAAAACCCTAAATCTAAACTGAGTTTAGTAACTTTTTATTTTCGATTGGAAGAACGTAAAATTTGAGATTAAAACACATTCCCTAAGGAAATAATGTAGCCCTTGGACTAAATATTACATAACAGAACTCCTATACTGGAATAGCTTCTGAGTTGCTCATTTTTTGAGTGAGTCAGGCGAGAGCCAAGGCGAGGGTTGAGGCTTGGAAGAAGTGGTTTGTGGAATTAGAGGCTAGGGTGATTTCTGCCTAGAAGAGGATATGACTTTGTTGATGAGGTTCAAGGTTAGTTGAATTGTGTTTTAACTATTTCTCGGTAATATTTTCTTGATGGATGGTATTATGTTATATGAATTGTATATTAAACTACTGGAATACATGCTTGTGTTGAACACCAACTGCATGACTGATGTACTATATTGTGAATTGCATGCTGGTAGTGGATTTAGGTTGTTGCATGCTTGAAATGTTTTATTTTTTGAAAAAAACCATGTTTTAGGTACATGTTTTATGGGAAAATGTCCAATTTACAGACGGCATGCAGCCGAAAGTTCATTAAATTTTCATAAATATGTCATTCACATTCATTTCAGTTATTTGTTTAAGGTTGAAAATTATTGTATCACACACTCTTTATATTTTTCTTCTTGATTATACTAAACGCCAACTCTCCATTTGTATACTATTTTTATTTTTATGATTCTTAATTTGTAGGGTTAACTACTGTCATAGCATTCGCACGATGTTGTGCATGCACTACATTCGTCGGATGCAACTTATGATTATTTCTTTGTAATTTTTACTGTTATTTGAACAAATGGAATTTATGTATTTTAATTTGAATTTGTATAATATATTTGTATTTGAATTTTGAATTTTTTGAAATTTTTTTGTTATCTGAACAGATGTTATTTCTTTATTTTAATTGAATTTGTATTTGAATTTAGAATTTTGAATAATTTATGATTTTTGCAGTAATTATGGTTTCAGGTTATGTATGCGAAAATGTAATTACATATTTTTATAGGAATTAATGATTAAAAAAATTAGTATTAATAGTAGGGTATTAGTGAAGGATTCAAATTCGTCACTAATACCCTACTATTAGTGGAAAATTTTAATCCTTCACTAATACTGCACTATTAGTGACAAATTTGAATCATTCACTAATGCCCTACTATTAGTGACGAATTTGAGTAGAGCCGATGTAGAATTTATTGTAACGGTATTAGGGTTTTAGTGACTGTAATAATCCGTCATTAATACTATATTATTAATGACAAATTTAAAATTCCTCACTAATAGTTAGTAGTAATAGCAGATATAGTAACTGATTTAAAATCGTCACTAATACTTATAAATTCGTCACTAATAGTATTAGTGATGAATTTATAAGTATTAGTGACGGATTTGATCCTTCACTAATACCCTAATTTTTTATAGTGTATATTATGTGAAATGTATTATCTAGTAAATATTAAGAGCATGATACCGTAGCTAGCTATTCAGATCGGTGTAGTAGGATACCCACTGAGTGTTGACCCCCACAGGGTGTTAGTGTAGAAGGTTGGACGGACTAGATTGGGTATAGCCGACGGTGCAACCACACGATTCAGGAAGTGTGCATCGGTGGCCGATTAGCCGAGAAGTGTGACGGTGTAGTAGGATACCCACTGCATTACTGACCTGCTAGAAGTGTGACAGGGTAGTAGTATGGGCAAGCCATGTTGGGTGGACAATCGTGCATAGTTATGTTATGTTTGACTTAACCTGGTAGGCCAGCCATCGTTAAGTCCAGCCTACAGGCCGCACAACCCAGAACATGAGGGGTGGAGTCATGATACACAAATTTACATTTAGGGTATAATTTTAGTAAAATACAAATTTACAGATGGTTTTAAAGATATGAAAATTTATTATGATATAGTATGAACCTGTTTAAAAGTAGAGATTTTTATATGATATCAGTTACAGTTTAAAATATGTATATATTACAGTTACATTATTTGCAGTATATGTTTATAGTATGAGAATACTCACATTACAGCACACTGATATTAGTTTATTTTTCTTACTAAGAGGTATCTTATCCTAACTTTAAAAATATGTCAGGAAAACCCGACAAACGAGTGGAGCAAGCTCCGTGATAGAAGAGTTTGTAGGTACCACCCAGTTACAGGGTAAGAAGTTGAGTTATACTCATGATGGTTTTTGGGGTATATATGTGTATATGTAGAAATAGTGAAACTCTAGTGTTGTATATATGCAATGTGTAATTTGGTTCTGCTTCGTAGGTAATATATATGTATAAATAGGTAAATCCCCGGTGCCTATGGGTCCGGGTTGACTTTGATAGTATGTCATGATATCAGAGCTATTATGGTAATTATAAAACAAAATAAAAACTAAAAATAGTATAAATTTCAGGTTGTTACATAACTAGTCTATCAAGGTTCTTAAACCATATAACGCAATTTATATAACGTTATATTGCAAATTATATAATATTATATAATAACAATATAACGACCTCCTCATATCCTGCCAACGTTATATTGAAATTTATATAATAAACAATATAATTCTCAACATTCATGTGATATGTAAATCTCCATGAATTTTCACAATTTTTGCTTTATTCTCAACATTTCACAGTTTCAGTATAAATTCACAATTCAATAGGAAACTATAACCCAGTATAAATTCACCACTTAATATAAAATCACAATTTCACTATGCATATTCATAACTCACTATAAAATCCATATTCTAGTTTAAAATCACATTCTTGTATAAAATCACAATTTTCCTGTATAATATCATAAAAAGGATTCTAACCGATTTAATTCTACAATTAAAACAAATTATTCTCATGCCACACAATTTAAATGCTTATACCATAATATAATAAACTACCTAGAAAAATATATTTTGCAGAAAACAATAGTTTGATCATTTTCATAATTTTTATTTAATTCACAATATACACTTTTTAAGAAAATAGGAGATGATTACCCTACTCACTTGGTTTTTCGCAAATATATATATCTAATAACCAAAAAACATCATTTCCATATGGCTAAATAATTCATAAAAATCATATATAGTATTTCGGTATCCAAATTCTCTATTTAATCAGTTCAATTTTACAAATAACTGACATAATCTAGTCTCCTTACCTTAACCCAGGAGTGATGCCCAAACCACGAAAGAGCTAGCATACATCTTAGAGTTAGATATCAACAATTTAAATTTAACAATACTTAACTAATTAATTGGTTAATAATAAATAATTTTAGTTTAATTTAATTTTTTTCCTTTTATTTGTTTATTTAATTAATTAATTTAATAATATTTAATTAATTAACTAATCAATAAATACTCTTAATTTTAATTTTTTTAATTAATTATTTTTTTAATAATTTTTTTCGAGTTATTACATAATGTTATATTGCAAATTATATAATATTATATAATAACAATATAACAACCTCCTCTTATCCTGCCAACGTTATTTTGAAATTTATATAATAAACAACATAATTCTCAAATTCATGTGATATGTAAATCTCCATGAATTTTCACAATTTCTGCTTTATTCTCAACATTTCACGATTTTGTTGAAGATTAAACTTGAAGACCGGCAGCCCACCTCCATTGAAGACCGGCAGCCCACCGTTGTGGACATTGGAGATTTGCAGGCAACCTACTCCACCTACCAGCCCACCGCTATTGAAGATTTGCACCCACCATTGTTGATTATTTGATTTCTATAATTACTATAAATAGCTGAGTTGTGTGTGAGTAAATGTGAGCAATGTGGTGTGTGAGAGAGATTAGCCAGTGAGCCGTGAGAGAGATTTTAATTCCTCTGTATTATTTTCAGATTGAAATATACTTGTTTGGTATTTATCCTCACTGAGTTTCAGCCACAACCAGTGGCTGAGTGCTCCTCTCCACCCATCAGTGGTATCAGAGCGTCCAGGTACGCCGGAATTCACCAAACAGAGGTGAACAGAGAAGAAATTCAAGTTTCTTCCCAGTTTTGAAGTTGCTCCAAATATCAAATTGAGCCTACTATTGTGCAATTAAGCTCGAGACGATTCCAACGGTGAAAACCACGTCTCAAACAGACACCGGAATATCCCCCACGCGCTCCCACGCGCCTCCCACCTAAGCACCGTTCTGCCCACGCGCCGGCAAGACTCCGACGACGGCGACACGCTCCTGCACGCGTCTTCTTCGCCCGATTGGTGAGATCCAACCCTGATCCGTACCCGCGCCTTGACCCGCATCCGACCCGCTCCCAGCAGCGACACGCGGCACGCGCAGAGGACGCCACGTGGGGTAACGGAACAGTTAACGCCGTTAAGCGGCCGTTAAGTTGAACCGGTTAGTTTAAAAATTCACCAGAATTTCCTATAGCCGGTTCGGTGATTTTTAGACCGGTTCTTTGCAAACCAAAACCGGTTCCTAAGGTTTTTCAATCTTCTGAATTTATTGGTGGCATTAGATTTACCGAAATCAGCCCCCATTTCTCTATTTTTTATATATTAAATTCGATGGCTAACGGTACTATCCAATCGGTCATTCCAAAATTGACCCGAGAGAATTATGACAATTGGTCGATTCAAATGAGAGTCCTTTTAGGTTCTCAGGATGTCATGGACATCGTTGAAGATGGGTACAGAGAAAGCCCATCAAAAGAAGTCGAAGCAGTTATGCCCGATGCTCAAAGAACGACCTTGCGAGCCGATCGAAAGAAAGATTGCAAGGCAAAATCCATAATCTACCAAGGCCTTGATGAGGCCACGTTCGAAATCATCGCCTCCGCAAAGACATCTAAAGAAGTTTGGGACTCTCTCCATCGAACACACAAAGGTGCAGATAAAGTAAAAAAGATTCGTCTTCAGACATTGCGAGGTGAGTTCGAATCTCTCAAAATGAAGTCTACTGAATCCATTACAGACTACTATACACGAGTAATGGTAGTATCAAATCAATTAAGAAGAAATGGAGAAATTCTCAATGACGAGAGAATTTGTGAAAAAATTTTGCGATCTTTAGATCCAAAATATGATTATATAGCTGTGACCCTAGAGGAGACAAAAGACTTGGAAACAATGTCTGTAGAAGAACTTGTGGGCTCACTCCAAGCCCATGAGCAAAAAGTCAATAGAAGAAGTGATGATAAAGCACTGGAGCAAGCTCTCCAAACGAAGTTGTCCCTCACTACAGATAGATACGACAAAGGGGGGACATCACAACAAGGAAGAGGACGAGACCGAGGATCTCGTGGAAGAAATTCTGGAAATTTTAATTCCAGAGAAGGTGGCAGAGACAGAAGAGGTCCCACTAGAGGAGGACGAAATCAACAGAGCTATGTCCCACAAGGCAGAGGACAAGGAAGAAGAGGAGGATATAATAATCGCTCAAATGTAGACAAAAGAAACATTCAATGCTACAATTGTCACAAGTATGGACACTATAGCAATGAATGTTGGGGACGACAACAAGAAAAGGTTAGCGAGGAGGCCAACCTTGCCGAAACAGATCATGCAAATGGAGAGTCATTGATGCTGATGGCACACAATGCAACTCCTCAGGACCAAAGCGTTTGGTACCTTGATTCTGGAGCCAGCAACCATATGACTGGCAGAAAGAACCTATTCTTTGAACTTGATGAGAAAGTTCAGGGGGAGATATCTTTCGGAGATAATTCTAAAATTGCAGTCCAAGGGAGAGGAGATGTTTTGATCAAACAGAAGTCTGGAGATCATGCTTACATCTCCAACGTCTACTATGTGCCAGCCATGAAGACTAATATACTTAGTCTTGGACAGCTCGTGGAGAGAGGCTATCGAATTAGCCTCAGTGATAAGCAGATGGTGATAATAGATGCTCGAGGAAAGCTTGTTACTCGAGTTCAAATGGCAAAGAATCGAATGTTTCCGCTCGCCATCCAACATGATACGCCAAGGTGTTTGAGCGCTATCATCAAAGACAAAGACTGGCTATGGCATCTAAGGTATGGGCATCTAAACTTTGAAAGTTTGAAACAATTGGGAAGCAAGAAGATGGTGAAAGGCTTACCAAATATCCATCATCCAAATGTGATATGTGAAAGCTGTATTTTGAGCAAGCAACATAGAAACAGCTTTGGAAAGCAAACCGACTGGAGATCAACTATGCCGCTCCAACTAATACACACAGATGTGTGTGGTCCACTAAGACCATTTTCAAATGGACAGAATCGATACTTCCTCACCTTTATCGACGACTACAGCAGGAAGACCTGGGTCTACTTCTTGAAAAGGAAGTCAGAGGTATTCGATAAGTTCAAAGAGTTCAAAACTCTTGTGGAGAAACAGAGTGGCTTCCGCATCAAGTCACTCCGGTCAGACCAAGGAGGAGAGTACAAAGACGAAGCTTTCCTGGAATTCCTTAGACAACAAGGAATTCAGAAACAGTTCACACCATCATACACTCCCCAGTTGAATGGTGTAGCTGAAAGGAAGAACCGCACAATTCTTAACATGGCTAGAAGCATGTTAAAGGATAAGAATGTGCCCAAGAGTTTTTGGGCAGAAGCAGTGTTATGTGCAGTCTATCTGCTAAATAGGTGTCCGACGAAGAGTCTTGATACAAAGACACCATATGAAGCCTGGAGTACTCACAAGCCCAGTGTGAGTCATCTTAGGGTGTTTGGCTCCATAGCCTACGCCAAGATCCCAGAAGCAAGAAGGACAAAGCTGGATGATAAAGGAGAGAAGTGTATCCTTGTAGGATATGGCGATAGCACCATGGGATATCGACTTTACAATCCCATTAATAAGAAAGTCTTTCACAGTCGGGATGTCATCTTTGAAGAAAATGAATCCTGGAAATGGGACCAGGTTGAATGTTCCAAAGATGCGGAATTGACACTTGAAGGAGAAGAACCTACACAGACAAGAGAAGTGGTTATCGAGCCACAAATTCCTGAGCTGCAGACACCTCCACATGGTTCACCACAGAGGAATGAAGCTCCATCACCAATTGAGCGTGAAATCTCAGACATGAGACCTAGAGGAGCTCGAAATCTAGCCGATCTGTATGAAAATACAGAACCAATGGAAGAATATATTGCTCTAAACTGCCTGTTGCTAACTAGCGACCCAATTAGCTTTGAGAAAGCTAACGAAGAAAACAAATGGAGAAAAATGATGGATGAGAAGATACAATCCATCAAGAAGAACAAGACTTGGGAGTTGACAAATCTCCCGAAGAGCCACAAAACTATTGGTGTAAAATGGGTCTACAAGACCAAGAAGAACACTCAAAGAGAAGTCCAGATATACAAAGCAAAACATGTCACCAAGGGTTACAGGAAGAAAGAAATGAAATTGATATCTTGCAGAACGTATGATCAGATTGCTGACATTTTCACAAAACCACTCAGACATGATATTTTTGCAAGACTGAAGACAATGCTCGGAATGACAAAATTAGGAGAGTCAAGTTTAAGGGGGGATGTTGAAGATTAAACTTGAAGACCGGCAGCCCACCTCCATTGAAGACCGGCAGCCCACCGTTGTGGACATTGGAGATTTGCAGGCAACCTACTCCACCTACCAGCCCACCGCTATTGAAGATTTGCACCCACCATTGTTGATTATTTGATTTCTATAATTACTATAAATAGCTGAGTTGTGTGTGAGTAAATGTGAGCAATGTGGTGTGTGAGAGAGATTAGCCAGTGAGCCGTGAGAGAGATTTTAATTCCTCTGTATTATTTTCAGATTGAAATATACTTGTTTGGTATTTATCCTCACTGAGTTTCAGCCACAACCAGTGGCTGAGTGCTCCTCTCCACCCATCAGATTTCAGTATAAATTCACAATTCAGTAGGAAACCACAACCCAGTATAAATTCACAACTTAGTATAAATTCACCACTAAGTATAAAATCACAATTGCACTATGTATATTCATAACTCACTATAAAATCCATATTCTAGTATAAAATCACATTCTTGTATAAAATCACAATTTCCCTTAATTCTAAAATTAAAACAAATTATTCTCATGCCACACAATTTAAATGCTTATACCATAATATAATAAACTACCTGGAAAAATAGATTTTGTAGAAAACCACGGTTTGATCATTTCCATAATTTTTATTTAATTCACAATATACACTTTTCAAGAAAATAGGAGATGATTATCCTACTCACTTGGTTTTCTCCAAATACATATATAATAACCAAAAAACATCATTTACATATGCATAATTAATTCGGAAAAATCATATATAGTATTTCAGTATCCAAATTCTCTATTTAATCGGTTAAATTTTACAAATAACTGACATAATTTATTCTTTTTACCTTAACCTAGGAGTGGTGCCCATGACGCCCAAACTACGAAATCTCCGCGATTAAAATGTTGGTGGCTGAATTTAGAACTCAGGGATATTTTCCGTTCTTCAATCGGCACAGGTTTCGCCGAGAAAATCTAGACAAAGAAAATGAGAGTTTGAGGAGAGAGAGAGACGTGCATTTATATATATATATATATATATATATATATATATATATAAAATATAATATTATTATATTATATTATATAAATAATAATTATTAATAATTAATTAATTAATTAATTTTTTTAATTTATTATTATTATTGTTATTATTATACTCTTCCATGCATATTATTTTTGAGGTCGTTACATTATTAGTTTATTTTAATATTATATTGTCAATGTCGATTAATCGTCTTTAAAATGACATATACGTTGGAGTTGACTTTTATTTAATTGAGTCTTTGGAATGGACGTGTACTTTAGAGTTAGACTTTTATTTAATTGAGGTTTTGGAAAGAGCTAGCATACATCTTAGAGTTAGATATGAATCTTAGTGGTTGTGTTTTACAAATCCAAAATATTAGGTTTACCTTGATTTTAGGTCTCGTGTGCCTATAAATAGACCCTAAAGCATTGTCTCTTTGCATATTATTTCTACACAATTTCTGTTCACATCACTCTCATTGTACTATACAATTATTTAAGTATAGAAAGTTTTACAACTTAATAAATGTGTTCTTTATGAAGTTTTAAAATCTTTCATTTGTGTAAAATTTAAAAGAGTTCTACGATTTAAAACAAACTGTTGTATCCTGAGGGAGACAAATCAAATGAAATTCTGCTGTATCACTTTCTAAATTAAACTAAAAAAATCGTAAAACGTTTGAATCTCCTTAAAAAGAGAGAGTGAGGTACCTGTGTCCCTTGTTTATATCTGATGTATAAATTTTTTTTCCTAACTTGTCGGCTGACTTGTATGATAGGAAATAATGAATAGGTGGGTTGGGATGCTGTATCCAATCCTCACCCTGATATATATCACAGCTGGGGTGCTAGCTTGCTGGATCAGGGCTTGAAGAGGGCTCAAAGAAAATTAAATGCCACACAGGAGCGCATACGTTCAGGCTCCCTGTGGGGGAGGCAGGCTACCCGAGATGGATCTGCGCTTGTCAATCCCAGAGATAGACTTCTGTCCGTGGCATAAGAGAAAAGTTTTCAGCCACGGAGGATCTGAATTGAATGAAAAAATCATGCTTGCAACTTTAATTTCCATTACATTATAGTCAATCTGATAGGAACAGCAGTACTCTCATCCTGTTATTATTATTGGCACTACGGCTGTCCTACTAGCTATGACACAAAACATAAATGGTGCACCAGAAACCTTTTGTAATTTTACAAATTTAACTGTCATCACCACACATTTACTACTAAATTAGTGTAGACTCATGTAGACAGCCAAACTTTGTACCGTTTTTGATTGAAAAGAGTTCTGGAAAAAGTCTCGTTACGTGTGGTTGCCAAAATGCCTTCGTTCATGTGGAAGATAAATTCTTAATGCAGCATTAGTGAAGGCCAACGAATGCTTAATTAGATGCTCATCTGGAAAAAGGAGACCCTAATTTAATTTGCAATTACGGTAATCTTTAGAGAATTAGAATTATAATTTTCATTACATGTCATAGCTAGAGAGACCCTAATTTAATTTGCAATTATGCTAATCTTTAGAGAATTAGAATTATAATTTTCATTATATGTCATAGCTAGAAAGAATGGGTTTTGGCCAAAAGTGGGTTTTGCAATTACGCTAATCTTTCGTATAATTTTCATTATAGAAGCTCGAGAGGCCTAAGACATGCTAATCTCTTCCTTTTTCTTTTTTTTTCTTCTTCTTTCAACTATAATTCATGAGAAATTGGGCCTTTCCTTAATTTCATCATTCTCTACTAGTAAGTATAATATTTGAATATCAAACCAAAAATGATTATATTAGCAGTTATACCTTGTCCACGCCTTTGTTAGTGGGACAAAATTATGGGGATTCAAAATTTAATGATGGACAAAGCTGAAAAACTAATCTCATTTGAGTTGCGAAATAACCCTAATTTTCTCTGGGCTATAGATGTAGTAACCCGATATATATATATATATATATATATATATATATATATATATATAATAAAATAATAAATAAATATAATAATAAATATCTTGGAGGAGATATTTATAGTTACTTAACAACTAAGTTATGTATTTTTTATATAACTCTCAACTCTCTCTCTCCTCCTCTCTCTCTAATATTAGGGATTTTGATTTTCTCTCACTCTCTAGCTGTGGGAACTCCCTGCTAGTGCTCCTCAGTTCTTTCTCCCTTCCCCCAACTCGCAGGATCTCGTTGTTTGGTCGGTTCAAAAAGCTAGTGTTTCAGGGGTTTTGTCCGTTTCGGGTCATTTTTTAGGAAATAGGTAAGGGGATTTGTTTACATCATTTATTTTCGAAATCCAAACTGGTAGAACTATAGTTTAAGTTTATATGTACGATAGGACTGCTTATTTGGAAAATTTCACCAAGTAGAATTGTCGATTTTCAGTTTTACGGTTTTGGTAAAAACTAGGGTTTTGGGGTATGGTCTCCAATTTTCTTAAAACTCCTTTATTTGTATTAAACTTAAAGTATGAGATGCTTGAAACCCTTGCTTTCAATTTAAATGATATTTTATGAACCATTTACTATACTTTTGCATATTGAACCAAATGAGTGTGGCATGAGATATTAAATGTAAGTATACTGAACTGAGAAATATGAGTATGAGATATGGGAACTGGAGTTCCAAATTGCTATCAAGAAATGTATAAAAGAGATGTCGATTAATTACCGAGAGATGTATGTACAGGGTTAAACCAAGAGCTGTGTGTATCGGTTTATACTAAAGAGTGAATGAAAGAATGAAAGAATGAATGAATGAATGAGATTGTGAAAGATACTGGAATTGCTTAAATGCTTTATGGAATGAAAACAGGTTACAATACTTATGTTATAAATTATATATATGATATATGAACCGCCTTAGAAAGCTTGTTACTAAGAGAGCATAGTATCGTTGCTAGAAAAAGAGAAACAGTGCAAACACACATTATTCTTGAGTGTGGGTATCTATGTAGTCAATTGGTGTGATGGACCACTGGTTACGTACCAAGATGGTGAAGGCCAAGTCAAGCTGAAGAAAAAGTACGTGACTAGTGTGGTGGCTGCCAAGGCTAGTCAGG
Organism: Malania oleifera; assembly: GCF_029873635.1. NCBI lineage: Eukaryota > Viridiplantae > Streptophyta > Magnoliopsida > Santalales > Ximeniaceae > Malania > Malania oleifera. Next base: position 119,831,346 of record NC_080417.1, read on the forward strand.
GTCTACGGACCGCACAACCCTTGCCATGGGGGAAGTAAATGACATAGTTATGATGTTTCAAAACTGGGATGAGTTCAATATGGATATACATAATTTAGAAACTAAAAAAGGCAAAGTCACAGTGATAAGTACCGAGCAGAGGGATTGTATAGTGTATGAGCTTGTACCTTACCCTAATCTTGGGAACTCTCACTTTTAATGCGCCAAACTATCTTTTGCAGGAATTGTATACATATATCTTCTATATTACAGGATTGAGAATGATTTAAATGTATAACTATTTTGTTCTGGAATAAACTCATGTAGTCACACACTTATATAATATGATCTACCTTACACACACATTAAATGTATAACTATATGATTTAATATTACTTCAAAGTATTAGTGACGAATTTCTAAATTCATCACTATTGGCCCATTATTAGTGATGGATTTGAGAACCGTCACTAATACTTCCCTTTTTTAAAAAAAATAAAAATTTTTAGTTCAGAGTATTAGTGACGAATTTCAAATTCGTCACTATTGGCCCATTATTAGTAACAAATCTAGGAACCGTCACTAATATTTCCTTCTTCTTTTTTTAAATCTTAGTTCAAAGTATTAGTGACGAATTTATAAATTCGTCACTATTGACCCATTATTAGTGATGAATTTGAGAACCATCACTGATACTTCCTTTTTTATAAAAAAATAAAAAAATTTTACTTCAGAGTATTAGTGATGAATTTGTAAATTCGTCACAATTGGCCCCTTATTAGTAAAGGATTTGAGAACCATCACCAATACTTCTATTATTTTTAAAAAAAATTATCTCAAACTATTAGTGACGAATTTACAAATTCGTCACTATTGGCCCCTTCCCCCCAATCTGTATTTCCCCGTTTTTCCCCTAATTTTTTTCATTCATTCCATTCTGTTGCAGCCCCTCCCTCCCTCTCGATCCTCCTCTTTTTGTCGCCGTTCACCGTTCCCTCGCCCATCACCGTCCGCCGTCACCCATCGCCGTTGGCTCGTCGTCGCCCGTCTCACTTTCTCCCCCCCCCCCCTCTCTCTCTCTCTCTCTCTCTCTCTCTCTCTCTCTCTCTCTCTCCATCTATCAATCTCTTCAATCTCTCTCTCTTAGTCTCTCCATCTGAAACAGGGGTCGCCGTTGCCGTCGACGCTCTGGTCCATTCCTGTCGCCTTCGCCGAGGAGATCACCCGCCAAAGGCCTTCGAGGTATTCTCCATCTCTCCGAGCTATCTCTCTTAGTATCTGCATATCTCTCAATCTCTTTGGTGTCTCTCTCTTAGTCTCTCCATTTGATCAAGGGTCACCGTTGTCACTGACACTGGGGATTGTTCCTGTCGCCTTCGTCGAGGAGATCAACCACTGGAGCAAGGTATTCTAGTTTTTCCTTGCTTTTAAGAGCTTAAGATCATTTTATTAGTTGATATTTTTTTTTCTAAAAATTATAATTTGTATTAGCAAATATATACTTGAAATTTTTGTTTACAATATACAAGCAAATATTATATATATATATATATATATATATATATATATATATTGTAATGATGTATATATTTGATACAAAATAATGGTGATTCACATGTATACACTTGGAAACATTTGTAGAAATCATTAGAGGCACTTCCAAAATTGTGAGAGAGATGTTAAAATGAAAAAATAAAGATAAAAATAAAAATAGCAAAACAATAAACATTAATTAATGTTGGACTCATTTGTCACATATTTAACATATAAAATACAGGCATACGGACATGTGTAAGGACAAGTTACCTGTACAACTTTTTCATACTAAATTAACAATGGAGACGTAAGTGTGCTTAAGGCAGATGCTTGTATAATTTTAAAATGTCCAGAGTGGTCTGTCTTTTTGTTAATGTTCGATTTAACAGGAGAGTCCACATTTCAAAAAGATGTTCATTATATCTTTGACAATTATATTTTCAACAAAAAAAAAAAACTAATGAGAATTTGTAGTTAATTAAAATTCATATCCTAAAACTTTCAAGAATCATAAATCTAAAAGGAAAAAAAAAATCAGCATTTAATAATTCAATTAACCAAAATAATTTATGCCCAACCGACTAACACAATGAGGGTAATTTGGTTCCCAAAGTTAAATTTTCATGGCGTAAAATCACATTCTTGTATAAAATCACAATTTTCCTGTATAATATCATAAAAAGGATTCTAACCGATTTAATTCTACAATTAAAACAAATTATTCTCATGCCACACAATTTAAATGCTTATACCATAATATAATAAACTACCTAGAAAAATATATTTTGCAGAAAACAATAGTTTGATCATTTTCATAATTTTTATTTAATTCACAATATACACTTTTTAAGAAAATAGGAGATGATTACCCTACTCACTTGGTTTTTCGCAAATATATATATCTAATAACCAAAAAACATCATTTCCATATGGCTAAATAATTCATAAAAATCATATATAGTATTTCGGTATCCAAATTCTCTATTTAATCAGTTCAATTTTACAAATAACTGACATAATCTAGTCTCCTTACCTTAACCCAGGAGTGATGCCCAAACCACGAAAGAGCTAGCATACATCTTAGAGTTAGATATCAACAATTTAAATTTAACAATACTTAACTAATTAATTGGTTAATAATAAATAATTTTAGTTTAATTTAATTTTTTTCCTTTTATTTGTTTATTTAATTAATTAATTTAATAATATTTAATTAATTAACTAATCAATAAATACTCTTAATTTTAATTTTTTTAATTAATTATTTTTTTAATAATTTTTTTCGAGTTATTACATAATGTTATATTGCAAATTATATAATATTATATAATAACAATATAACAACCTCCTCTTATCCTGCCAACGTTATTTTGAAATTTATATAATAAACAACATAATTCTCAAATTCATGTGATATGTAAATCTCCATGAATTTTCACAATTTCTGCTTTATTCTCAACATTTCACGATTTCAGTATAAATTCACAATTCAGTAGGAAACCACAACCCAGTATAAATTCACAACTTAGTATAAATTCACCACTAAGTATAAAATCACAATTGCACTATGTATATTCATAACTCACTATAAAATCCATATTCTAGTATAAAATCACATTCTTGTATAAAATCACAATTTCCCTTAATTCTAAAATTAAAACAAATTATTCTCATGCCACACAATTTAAATGCTTATACCATAATATAATAAACTACCTGGAAAAATAGATTTTGTAGAAAACCACGGTTTGATCATTTCCATAATTTTTATTTAATTCACAATATACACTTTTCAAGAAAATAGGAGATGATTATCCTACTCACTTGGTTTTCTCCAAATACATATATAATAACCAAAAAACATCATTTTCATATGCCTAAATAATTCGGAAAAATCATATATAGTATTTCAGTATCCAAATTCTCTATTTAATCGGTTAAATTTTACAAATAACTGACATAATTTATTCTTTTTACCTTAACCTAGGAGTGGTGCCCATGACGCCCAAACTACGAAATCTCCGCGATTAAAATGTTGGTGGCTGAATTTAGAACTCAGGGATATTTTCCGTTCTTCAATCGGCACAGGTTTCGCCGAGAAAATCTAGACAAAGAAAATGAGAGTTTGAGGAGAGAGAGAGACGTGCATTTATATATATATATATATATATATATATATAAAATATAATATTATTATATTATATTATATAAATAATAATTATTAATAATTAATTAATTAATTAATTTTTTTAATTTATTATTATTATTGTTATTATTATACTCTTCCATGCATATTATTTTTGAGGTCGTTACATTATTAGTTTATTTTAATATTATATTGTCAATGTCGATTAATCGTCTTTAAAATGACATATACGTTGGAGTTGACTTTTATTTAATTGAGTCTTTGGAATGGACGTGTACTTTAGAGTTAGACTTTTATTTAATTGAGGTTTTGGAAAGAGCTAGCATACATCTTAGAGTTAGATATGAATCTTAGTGGTTGTGTTTTACAAATCCAAAATATTAGGTTTACCTTGATTTTAGGTCTCGTGTGCCTATAAATAGACCCTAAAGCATTGTCTCTTTGCATATTATTTCTACACAATTTCTGTTCACATCACTCTCATTGTACTATACAATTATTTAAGTATAGAAAGTTTTACAACTTAATAAATGTGTTCTTTATGAAGTTTTAAAATCTTTCATTTGTGTAAAATTTAAAAGAGTTCTACGATTTAAAACAAACTGTTGTATCCTGAGGGAGACAAATCAAATGAAATTCTGCTGTATCACTTTCTAAATTAAACTAAAAAAATCGTAAAACGTTTGAATCTCCTTAAAAAGAGAGAGTGAGGTACCTGTGTCCCTTGTTTATATCTGATGTATAAATTTTTTTTCCTAACTTGTCGGCTGACTTGTATGATAGGAAATAATGAATAGGTGGGTTGGGATGCTGTATCCAATCCTCACCCTGATATATATCACAGCTGGGGTGCTAGCTTGCTGGATCAGGGCTTGAAGAGGGCTCAAAGAAAATTAAATGCCACACAGGAGCGCATACGTTCAGGCTCCCTGTGGGGGAGGCAGGCTACCCGAGATGGATCTGCGCTTGTCAATCCCAGAGATAGACTTCTGTCCGTGGCATAAGAGAAAAGTTTTCAGCCACGGAGGATCTGAATTGAATGAAAAAATCATGCTTGCAACTTTAATTTCCATTACATTATAGTCAATCTGATAGGAACAGCAGTACTCTCATCCTGTTATTATTATTGGCACTACGGCTGTCCTACTAGCTATGACACAAAACATAAATGGTGCACCAGAAACCTTTTGTAATTTTACAAATTTAACTGTCATCACCACACATTTACTACTAAATTAGTGTAGACTCATGTAGACAGCCAAACTTTGTACCGTTTTTGATTGAAAAGAGTTCTGGAAAAAGTCTCGTTACGTGTGGTTGCCAAAATGCCTTCGTTCATGTGGAAGATAAATTCTTAATGCAGCATTAGTGAAGGCCAACGAATGCTTAATTAGATGCTCATCTGGAAAAAGGAGACCCTAATTTAATTTGCAATTACGGTAATCTTTAGAGAATTAGAATTATAATTTTCATTACATGTCATAGCTAGAGAGAGTGGGTTTTGGCCAAAAGTGGGAAAAAAAATCAGCCTCAATATTTCTTAATCATATTAATCATAAACTTTCCGGTTTCTTAATTAGAAGCTCGAGAGTCCTAAGACGAGCTACTCTCTTCCTTTCGAGTGGACGTGTACCTTAGAGTTTCAAAATAACCCTAATTTTCTCGGGTCTATAGAGATGACCTTAATTCGTTGAATTCAAATAACACACAATCAGTGTATGTTTGATTAGCGAGAATAGAATGAAATCAAAATAAAATATTTTGAGGTCTAAATCACTCATGGACCCTAAACTCTTATCTTGTGCTTGCAAGTATGACTTTTAGGTTTTCGATTTGAATAAATTTTAATAAAAATTTATATTATATCAAATCCAAATCAATAAAAATTTAAATTCAAAACCTCTCCCAAACATAGAGTCGGGTCTATTTATTGTAAATCATTTATTTATGAGATAATAGATTTTGTTCGATTGCACTGTGAAGTATATGGTGTAATTTGTAGGTCAGCATTATTAGAAATGCTTGCGGAGCTCCATCATCCCCTCAAAAATTGAGGTTCTTTTCTTTCTTTTTCCTTTTCTTTTTTGGGTAAAGTACACACTACAATTGACAAAAAATGAAACACTGGTCTTACTTTCATTTTATGGAAAAATTAGCCATTTCGGAACAAACAGAAGTACTATAATGACCTAAAATTTTCATCTTATTTTTTTCCTTCTATATTAATATATAATTTCTGATACTTTGCATGAGTATAGCTAATATCATCATGGTTCGAAGTGGGACTGTGGTATCCTGTACATTTCATATAACACCTAGGCAGCAGAAGTATATACATATCTAACATATTCCAAAATACAATACCAGAATACTATATACCTAACTGTACACATACACACATATACATAACATTTCCCAAAAACAATGTGGGCTTTACAGAGCAACCCCAAACTCACTCAAAAAACTATGTCGACTCTACACCACCTGTAGAGACCTGAAAAAATTATAATGATTAAATAATAAAGAGGGAGAAAAAAAAATTGTAAAGGGGGTCACAACAGGTTTTGCGTTCGTCAACGAAGTGGCTTATTGGGATCGTCGACGGGGACACGTGTCTCATCGACGAGAAGATACAAAGAGGCTATTTCCAGCTCTGAATTTCATCAACGAGGAGTAAGCGTTTGTCGACGATCTTCCTTCGTGGCCTCGTCGACGAGTGCAGATGTATAAATAGCCTAAACTTGATTTTCTTTGCAGAAATCATGCAAAAACCTTTCTCCCTCTCTCTCTCTCTCTCTCTCTCTCTCTCTCTCTCTCTCTCTCTCCCTCCTATTCGTCCCCTCTCCCTTCTCTCTAAGATTTTGGACCAATCTATTACCGGTTCAACAATCCAAGGCCACCACGACACTCTTGGGAAAGTTCTCTTCAAGTCTGTTGGAGTGGATCATTGGTGGGGTTAACTTGGACTTCTTTACAAATTTAAGGTAAGACTTTTTATTTAATATTTGGCTTTCCCATAGTTGTAGAAAACGTAATACTCGAAGAAATACTGAAGTTTTGTTCAGGGAGATATTGTTTTCAGGGTATTGAATGGGGAACCCTGTGGGTGTAGGACTAGACACTGTAGGGGCTTTTCAGTAGTCAGGTGAGAGAGTAAACTAAAGTAGTAATTTTTCATAAAAATTATTATTATTTAATATTAGGTTTATGTTCAGAAAGCATTTATTATATATAAGCATATTTGTGAAAATATATATATTTAGGAATATATTGCTGTAGAGACCCAAAAAAATTATAATAATTAAATAATAAGGAAAGGAGAGAGAAGGGAAGTGAACTTGGGATTTAAACAGGGCCTCGTCAACAAACACAACATGTTCGTCGACGAAGTGGCTTATTAGGATTGTCGACGGGGACACGTGTCTCGTCGATGAGAAGATACCGAGAGACTATTTTTCGACTCTAAATTTCGTCAACGAGGAATAAGCGTTCGTCGACGAAGTCCCTTCTTGGCCTCGTCGACAAAGTGACATGACTCATCAACGAATGCAGGTGTATAAATAGCCTAAACTCGAATTTTCTACAGAAATTTCACGCAAAAACCCTCCTTTCTCCCTCTTGTTCGCCTTTCCCCCTTCTCTCTAAGATTTGGGGCCAGATTCTTGCCAGTTCGACGATCCGAGGCCACCACAACACTCCTAGGGAAGTTCTCTTCAAGTTTGTTGGAGTGGATTGTTAGTGGGGTTAACTTGGATTTCGTCCTAAATTCAAGGTAAGACTTTTTATCCAATATTTGGCTTTTCAACAGTTGTAAGAAATGTAGTAGTCGAAGAAATACTGAAATTTTGTTCGGGGAGAAATTGTTTCCAGGGTGTTGAACGGGGAACCCTGCAGGTGCAGGACTAATTATTTTATGAGCTTTTCATAAGTCAGGTAAGGGGATAAACTAAGTCAGGATTTCATGAAAATGTACTTATTATTTTCTAGCAATTAATTTCAAATAAATATATATATATATATATATGGTAGAATTATGTTGGAAATAATGCTATTGATAAAAAATATGATTAATACCTATTTTGTGTGGCATGAGTAAAATTTACCATGAAATATTATGTTTGCAAAATAAGTATGTTTTTACTGCTACTAGAAAAATGTTAAATGATACGAGGTTTTTATATGATATGTCGGCGTATGGGCCAAGGGTTGTTATATGATATATCGGTGTACGGGCCAAGATTTTTATATGATATACAAGTGTACGGGCCGTTACGAGCCGTGATTTATAAAATATAAAATGCCGGCATGAGGGTCGGAGGTTTTTATGATATGTTAATCAAATTTATATGAAGATATTAACTTGATAATTATTATTATTATGAAATAGCCATGTATCATTATTTGGAAATATGTTATATGTTATCAAAACCTAGTTGGCTTGGTTTATGTTTTCACGGGGCACGGTACCATAGATATGTGATCACAATCATTATTATGTTAGTGCTACCGCTTGCCGTATGGGGCAGTGAGAGATTGGCAGTCGATGTGGTTTATTGTAGTGCAGGCGTCCCTCTGGTGTATGAACCAGGAGGGGCAAACCCATCGTACTTACAGACTTTTTCTTTTGACTCAACGGTGATCGGTCAGCCATTGTTGGGTCCCGCTTTCGGGCTGCACGACTTAGTCATGTGGGGGTAAGACACGACACCAGCCAGCTAACCTTCCAAGATGTTAGCTGAGATGATTTACGTGTATAGAAATTCAATATGTTCTACCATGAAATGATAATATATGTTTTCTCAGATATGATACAGACAATTTTATCAATTACATTTATATACTATTATATATATAACATGAAATTACTTATGTTGCCACACACTGGTATTAGTTTATTTCCGTTACGGAGAGGTGTCTCACTCCAAATTATATGAACATTTCAGGAGCCCCAGATAGAAGAGCAGATAATGGTCCGCAGCATTAGGATTCAGTTGTTCTACCTTATCTGAAGGTTAAGTCTTTTTCTAGGGTCAATTGAATTTTTGAATGGCGACCATAGGACTTGGTTTGGATATTTTGAGTTACGTGTAATCATGTGAGGAATGTAGTAAACTCTAGTATTGTGTTGAATGGTAGTTTGTTATGTATATTTTATTACGTTTCCTGCTGCTTAGGTATCAGTACTGTATTTTAGGTATACCCCTGGTACCCTTGGGTCCGAGTGGATTATGATTTGACAGGACTTTTATATGGATACTATTATTATGGAAAAAAATTGGTAAAATAAGCAGGTCATTATAGTTTGGTATCAAAGCCTAGGTTGCTAGGTTCTTTAGACTTTAGAGTGCAGCAGAAACGATACCAGAGTATAGGAAAAGGATTTAAGGTTTTGTTCTACAGTCTAAAGGCAGAACTTCCATAGTGGTTTCTATGTTTTTTCTAGGGTGGCGACTTCAGGAAAACCATAGTAAACTATTGTTGGGTTGTGTTCTTGAAATATAGGACTAGATTTAGAAATAAGATGGGGATGCTAAGATAGGGGATTATGTTAGGTGAGTAATTATAAGGATAGGGTTTCTAAATCACATTATTTGTTTATTAGGATGAACCAAGAGGAGGTAGTGCCCATGCGAACAGTAGTGACGGAGAAGGTCCCTCGAGTGTAGGCGGGACTAATTTGGATGCGGTACTACGTAGCGTGGCTCAGCAGGTTATGGCTGAGATCGCTAGAAGCTCCAATGAGCAGGGAGGCTCGTCTTCAGGCCATGGATGCACGATAGAAAAGTTTACCAAGATCAATCCTCCAGCATTTTCAGGAGGAGTTGATCTTGCAACTGTTGAGAACTGGATGCAAGAGATCGAGAAAATCTTGGTCGTATTACAGTGTACAGAGGAACAGAGGGTTCTCTTCACCACCTATAAACTGATAGGGGAGGCTGAGAGGTGGTGGAATGCTATGAGACTTCTGGAGCAGCAGAGGACAATGCTGATAACTATGACATGGTACCGATTTAAAGAATTATTCTTTGAGAGATATTTCCCAACCATTGTCAGGGAAGCTAAAGTGGAAGAGTTCCTGAATCTGAAGCAGGGACAATTGTCGGTCCAGTAGTATGCAGCGCAGTTTATAGAGCTTTCTCGCTTCACTCCGTATATTGGTTATAATGAGGTAAAGAAGGCGAGATAGTTTGAAAGAGGTTTGAGGTGAGGCATATACAAGCAGGTGGTAGTGCTAAAGATACAAGACTTTGCTGAGTTAGTTGACAAAGCAACCTTGGCTGAGGTTAGTAAGCGTATGGATACAGAGGAGCAAGGATAGAAGAAGAGATCTGCATCTTCAGGCTTCCAGTAGGGACCTAGGCTGGGTTAGTGGAGGAGAGGAAATTATGGTAGAGGACAAAGGCGGGAGACTGGAGGTCATGAGGTTCAGAAAGTGCAGAATTTCCCTGTCTATCAGATTTGTGGGAGGAGACACTAGGAGAGTGTCGAGTAGGGAGAATTGTCTATTATCGCTGCGGTAGATAGGAACATCTGGTGCGAGATTGCCCTACACCACCAGATATGGCTCCTGCTCCCAGGCCATACTGGGGAGGCTATCAGGCGCCACGGGGAGGCTAGCAGAGGAATATGGCTCTAGCTAAAGTTTTTACTTTGACGCCGGGTGATGTTGAGACAGCCGGTGACATGGTGAAAGGTATGGGTAGCATGCTTTCCTTTAAAGTTATTGTATTATTTTATTTAGGGGCCACACACTCGTTCGTGTCTATGGGATGTATTAAATTGTGTGGGGGCCTAAATACAGTTATTAGACATCGAACTGTTAGTCATTACACTGACAGGGTCTGTAGTAAGGTGTCGTAGAGTACTTTGGGGCGGTCCCACTGACATTCAGGGGATAGTCTTACTAGTTGATTTGATAGTATTAGATATGCACACGTTCGATGTAATTCTTGGTATGGACTGGTTGGCAACCAATTATGCCAACATAGACTGTCATTTGAGAGAAGTAATATTTAGACCTCCGGGAAGACTAGAATTCATGTTTATAAGGTCGCGAGTGCAATCCTCACCTTAGTTAGTTTCAGCTATTCAGGTGAGAAGATTGCTTCTAAGTGGTTGTCAGGGATTTGTGGCCTTTGTGAAGGAAATGTGAGGGAATGAATTGAAGCTCACTATTACACTAGTAGTAAAGGATTTTTAGATGTTTTTTCAGATGAGTTACCAGGCTTACCACCTGTTCGGGAGGTTGATTTTCCTATTGATCTGCTTCCAGGTATAGCACTGATTTCTAAAGCACCTTACCAAATGGCACTAGTAGAGTTAACAGAACTAAAAGATTAGTTGCAAGATTTTCTTGATAGAGGATTTATACGACCTAGTGTATCTCTGTGGGGAGCTCCAGTGTTATTTGTGAAGAAGAAAGACAAGGTCATAAGGATGTGTATAGATTATAGGGAAATTAATAAGTGACAATCAATAACAAGTATCCTCTACCCCATATAGATGATTTATTTGACCAGCTCTAGGATACACGGGTGTATTCTAAGATTGACCTTAGATCAGGCTATCATCGGGTGAAAGTGAAAACAAAAGACATCTCAAAAAAATCCTTCAGGACCAAGTATGGGCATTATGAGTTTCTTGTTATGCCAATTAGTCTAACGAATGCTCCTGCAATATTCATAAATTTGATGAATAGAATCTTCCACCAATATTTAGACCAGTTTGTTGTTGTTTTCATTCATGATGTACTAGTCTATTTGATGAGCTATGAGGAGCATGAGACGCATTTAAGACAGGTCTTACAGATGCTCAGGGAAAAGAATTTGTATGCCAAGTTCAGTAAATGTGAATTCTGGCTCGAAAATGTTGTATTTTTGGGGCATGTTATCTTAGGGGATGGAATTTCTGTGGATCCTAGTAAAATTGATGCGGTAGTGAACTAGGCTAGACCGAGGAACATCCAAGAGATCAGGAGTTTCTTGGGGCTAGTTGGGCATTACCGTTGTTTTGTTCAAGGATTCTTAGTGTTATTAGGGCCTCTGACATGACTGACTAGGAAGAATACCGTATTTGAATGGGACGAAAGCTGTGAACAGAGCTTTCAAGAATTGAAGTAAAGGCTTGTCACGACACCAATGCTGATCATCCTAGGTGTGAGGGTTATATTATCTACATTGATGCATCCTTGAAGGGACTTGACTGTGTATTGATGCAGCATGGTAGGATGGTAGCATATGCTTCCAGGCAGTTGAAAGAAAATGAAAAGAACTACTTTACCCATGATCTTGAACTTGCTGTAGTAGTACATGCATTAAAGATTTGGAGGCATTACCTGTATGGCGAACGATGTGAAATCTTCTCTGGCCATAAGAGTTTAAAGTACTTTTTCCCTCAGAAGGAACTTAACATGAAGGAGAGAAGGTGGATGGAGCTTATTAAAGATTTTGATTATACTATCAGTTATCACCCAAGAAAGGCAAATGTGGTAGTTGATGCGTTGAGTAGGAAGTTTGTGGGACCAGCACTAGCAGTTATAGAGATTTAGTATCCAACCATGATGGATCTGAAGAGACTCAACATAGAGTTAGTCGAGAGTGGTCCTCAGGGATGTATTGCCAGTATAATGGTGCAGCCTACTTTACAGGAGAGGATTAAAGCTGCACAGAGAAAAGGTTCCAGAATAGGAGATGATCAGAATACAGAGTGGTCAAGGAGAGGAGTTTATTGTCACAGATGACGAGACTTTACGGTTCAGTTCTTAAATTATGTGTTCCCGCTGATGCTGATATCAAAAAAACCATTCTAGAGGAGGCTCGAAGATCTTTATACACAATTCATCCTAGTAGCACGAAAATCTATAGGGATCTGCGGGAGTCTTATTGGTGGAGTGGTATGAAGAAAAAGATTATTGAATATGCAGCACAGTGTTTGAGGTGCCAGCAGATAAAAGCTGAGCACAAGAGGCCGGCAGGCCAGTTGCAGCTACTTTTTATCTAAGAGTGGAAATGGGATCATATATCCATGGATTTTGTTTCAGGCTTGCGTTCGGCATTGCATGGCCAGAATGCAATTTGGGTGATAGTAGATCGTTTGACTAATACCGCCCAGTTTCTTCTCATCAAGATCAGCTACTCCATTAACAGACCGGCAAAGATTTATATTTAGAAGATAGTTTGTTCTCATTGAGTGCCAATGTTTATAGTATTAGATCGAGACCCGCGTTTCACATTACAATTTTGGAGGAGCTTATAGGAAGCTCTATGGTCTCAGTTATCTTTTAGTATGGTATTCCATCCTCAGTCAGATGGATAGACTGAGAGGACAATTCATATATTAGAAGATATGCTTCAAGCATGCGTGCTGGATTTTTGGAGTAGTTGGACCCAGATTCTGTCGGTGGTGGAGTTCATGTACAATAACAGTTATCAGGCCAACATTAGCATGACACCATTTGAGGCACTCTATGGTAGGAAATGTCGTTCTCCTTTATATTGGGATGAGATGGGTAAGCGGTGAGTTGTGGGGCGAGAATTAGTACAGCAAGCATTTGATAAGGTTCAACTCATCAAAGATAGAATCAGTGTAGCTCAAAGCCTATAAAAGAGTTACACCGATAACCACCACAGGAAATTGGAATTTGATATCAGAACTTATGTGTTTTTGAAAATAGTTTCTTTAAAAGGGGTTATGAGATTTGGAAATAAAGGTAAACTTAGCTCTAGGTTCATTGACCTATTCGAGATTCTAGAAAAAGTGGGGCCGGTTGCCTACAAGCTAGCTTTACCACCTATGTTATCCAAGATACACGAAGCATTCCACTTTTCCATGTTGAGGAAATACATCCCAAACCCTTCTCACGTAATCAGTTATGGTGAATTAGAGTTCAGTGATTCACTCGTTTATAAGGAGGTACCAATATAGATTTTGGACAGAAAAGAACAAGATTTACGTAATAAGAAGATTCCTCTAGTAAAAATTTTGTGGAGAAAACACGCAATAGAAGAAGCTTCGTGGGAGCTCAAGGAATAGACAAGACAGAAATAATGGAGCAATTATTTCATGGGGTTCAGATATAATCAGGTAAAGTGTAAGTAATTGTGTAATGTTTCTTTTGCAGGTTAGTCAGTGTATGTAGTAACTTAGTTAGTGAGTAGAATTTTGGTTTTGGAAGAATTTTTATTTTGTATATGTAATCTCCCAGAACTCTGAATATAACCACAGTATTCCTCTACCATAAGTGAGGCTAAGTAATAAAAGAAGTAGACTATTTGCTTTTAAGGGATGATGAATCGTATGGATAGAAAATTTCGAGGACGAAACTTTTATAAGGAGAGGAGAATATAGAGACCCAAAGAAATTATAATAATTAAATAATAAGGAAAGGAGAGAGAAGGAAATTGAACTTGGGATTTAAACAGAGTCTCGTCGACGAAGTGGCTTATTAGGATCGTCAACGGGAACACGTGTCTCGTCGACGAGAAGATATTGAGAGGCTATTTTTTAGCTTTGAATTTCATTTATGAGGAATAAGCGTTCATTGAAGAACTCCCTTCTTGGTCTCATTGACAAAGTGACGTGGCTCGTCGATGAGTGCAGGTGTATAAATAGCCTAAACTCAAATTTTCTGTAGAATTTTCATGCAAAAACCCTCCTATCTCTCTCTTCTGTTCACCCTTCCCCCTTCTCTCTAAGATTCAGGGTCGTATTCTTGCCGGTTCGAAGATCCGAGGCCACTACGACACTCCTGTGGAAGTTCTCTTCAAGTATGCTAGAGTGGATCGTTGGTGAGGTTAACTTAGATTTCATCCCAAATTCAAAGTAAGACTTTTTATCCAATATTTAGCTTCTCAACAGTTGTAAGAAATGTAGTAATCGAAGAAATACTGAAGTTTTGTTTAGGGAGAAATTGTTTCTAAGGTGTTGAATGGGGAACCCTACAGGTGCAACGCTGGTTATTTTATGTGCTTTTTAGAAGTCAGGTAAGGGGATAAACTAAGTTAGGAATTCATGAAAATGTACTTATTATTTTTCAGCAATTAATTTCAGATAAATATGTACATGGTAGAATTATGTTTGAAATAATGCTATTGATTAGAAATATGATTAATACCTATTTTGTGTGGCATTAGTAAAATTTACCATGAAATATTATGTTTACAAAATAAGTATAATTTTACTACTACCAGGAAAATGTTAAATGATACGAGGTTTTTATATGATATGTCGGCGTACGGGATGAGGGTTGTTATATGATATATTGGGGTACAAGTTGAGGTTTTTATATGATATACCGGTGTGTGGGCCAAGGTTTTTATATGACATGTCAGCATATGGGCCGAAGGTTTTACGATATGCAATACCGGCGTACGGGCTGTAATTTATAAAGTATAAAATGCCGACGTGAGGGCCAAAGGTTTTTATGATATGTTATGAAAATTTATATTAATATACTAACTTGATAGTTATTATGCAAATTTATATTAATATACTAACTTGACAGTTATTATTATTATGAAATAGTCGTGTATCATTATTTGGAAATATTTTATATGTTTTCAGAACCTGGTTGGCTTGGTTTAGGCTTTCACGAGACATGGTACCATAGCTATGTGATTATGATCATGATTATGTTAGCGCTACCACTTGCCGTACGGGGTAGTGAGAGATTGGCAGTCGATGTGGTTTATCGTAGTGCAGGCTTCCCTCTGGTGTACGGACTAGGAGGGGCAGACCCATCGTACTTACAAACTTTTGCTTTTAAATCGGCAGTGGTCGGCTAGCCATTGTCGAGTCTTGCCTTCGGTCCGCACAACCCAATTATGTGGGGGTAAGATATGACACCAGCCAGCTAACCTTCTAGGATATTTTCTATGTATTGGTATATGAGATGATTTATGTGTAAAGAAATTCAGTATGTTCTACCATGAAATGATAATATATGTTTTCTCATATATGATACACACAATTTTATCAATTATGTTTATATACTGTTATATATATAACACGAAATTACTCATATTGTCACACACTGGTATTAGTTTATTTCCCTTACTGAGAGGTGTCTCACCCCAAATTATATGAACATTTTAGGAGCCCCAGATAGAAGAGCAGATAAAGCTTCGTAGCATTAGGATTTAGTTGTTCTACCCTATCTGAAGGGTAAGTCTTTTGCTAGGGTCAAACGAATTTTTGGATGGCGACCCTAGGACTTGGTTTGGATATTTTGAGTTACGTGTAATCATGTGAGGAATGTAGTAAACCCTAGTATTGTGTTGAATGGTAATTTGTTATGTATATGTTATTACATTTCTTGCTTCTTAGGTATCAATACTGTATTTCAGGTATACCCCTGGTACCCTTGGGTCCATGTGGATTATGATTTGATAGGACTTTTATATGGATACTATTATTATGGAAAAAAATTGGTAAAATAAACAGGTCATTACAACTGTTGTACAAAGAAATATGTATTTTTAGTATGAAGTGTCAATAAATGTGATTTCAGAACAAAATTCATGATTTTATTCAGTTTGTGTGGCATGAATATTATTTTATGCAAATTGTGTTATGTTAAGTAAATTTTACAGGAAAACATAATAATATAGTAAACCATGATTTTAGAATATATGATAAACAGTACATTTTTTAAGATCAGTATGTAGGTTATGTTTGGCGCAAGGCCGTGATTGATAGCCGGTGCAAGGCCGTAATTATTTATGTTATTACAGAATTCATAAAATTCTATCAATCTATTTATGTTCAAACAGTATATTATCATGTACTATATGTTATCAGAACCCGAATGATAGTTTAGTTCAGTTATCAGGAGCACAGTACCATAGCTATACAGTTCAGTTCAGTTCAGACTTGTGCTAACTGCCCCTACTAGTAGAGCGGGTGGGAGATGGATAGTTGATGTGGCTTTCAGTGTAGAATTGCATACGTCCACCTAGCAGTCTGGAGCAGGGTGTGGCGGGCCCATCGTACTTACAAATATTTTTTACTCGGTAGTGGTTGGCCAGCCATTGTCAGGTCCTGCCTTCAGACTGCACAACCCATCATGGGGGGTAAAACATGACATCAGCTAGCTATTTATCCTGGATAAATTTCAGAATTACTAGTTATATCAGAAAATTTATGAAAAGTGAAGTACAATATGATTTAGTAAACCATGAAATTGTATGTTTACTCAGTTATGTTGTTATCAATGTTTTCAAGCATGTGACATGTACAGTATATTTATTATAGCACGTAAATATTCATATTGTCACACAACTGTATTTAGTTTATTTCCCTTACTGAGAGGTGTTTCACCCCAGCTTAAATCATTTCAGGAACCCAGAAAGACATGTGGACAGAGGCGCCGTTGAGGCAGTGTTCACTACCCCGCTAGGAGGGTGAGTTTTTGAACTAGGGTCAAAAGGTTTTTGTGTTAGATCCTAGTTTCATCTTTTGGTGACTTTGAGGATTGCATATTTAAATAGTATATGGTGGAATGTAGGTAACTCTTGTATAATGTATCTTATAATTTGGTGAATGAAATTTATGTTTACTATTGCTTAGGTTTCCGCTGTGTATGACAGGTGTGTCCCCATTACCCACAGGTTCAAGTTGACTTTGTTATGTTTTAAATTAATGGTAATTAATATGGTTGATTATGTAGTAAATTAAGCAGGTCGTTACACCACCTCTACCTCTGAGCCGACCTTGCTCGCCTCTCTGGATTACCTGAAATGTTTAATAATGTTGGGGTGAGACATCTCTCAGTAAGGAGAAACATGTTACTACCAGTGCGTGACATATGAGTTAGTTGGCAACATATCATTTAATCAATATTGTAAAAATTTGTATAATAATACATGCTTATGTCATATAGAATATGAAAATTTCTAAATTATCTATTCAAAAGTACTTTTATCTATAATACATAATCTTTGCTTTCTGTCTAAACTATACATAACCATATATCTGTAAACTTCCCCCTAGATGGCTATATGTCATGACTTACCCCGCTCATAACTGGGTTGTGCGGCCCGTAGGCGGGGCTAAACACTGGTCGGCCCTTTAGTGCTAGCCTAACTGTATGCATATCTAGATGCTTATAACACGAAATACCTACTCCACTTGGTTTGGACGCCAAGGAGCTCACAACTCTACCTGAGGCACAATCGGTTATACCATACTCTATTTGAGATATACAGTTGCACTGTCTATACTGTATTGCAACGGTATCGTGCTCTGTAAACTGCTATATTCCATCAGGGTTTGATATTGTATGATAATATTTCTATATAAATCTAGCTGCTTTACTAGAATACAAAAAAACTAGTTTCTAGTGACGAACTTATTAGTAACGGATTCAATTTCATCACTAAAAGTGGGTATTAGTGACGATTTTAGTAACCGTTATTAATAGGGCACTATTACTGATGAAATGAATCCGTCACTAATAAATTCTTCACTAAAAATCGAAAAAAATTGCGGGAAAACATTTTTCGCGTAGAAATTATCCCGGAAAAATATTAGCGACAATTTCTACGGTATTAGTGACAAATTAAATTCGTCACCAAAAGATATTCATTAGTGACGATTAAATAACCATCACTACTATCAATTAAAAAAAATAAAAGTTTTTGTACAAAGTACTAGTGACAAATTTGCATATTCGTCACTATTGGCCAATTATTAGTGACAAATTTAGCAACCGTCTTTAATACTTTTCTTATTTAAAAAAAAAACATAAAAATTTTTGTTTCAGAGTATAAGTCACGAATATACAAATTCATCAATATTGGCCCTTTATTAGTGATAGGTTTGAGAACCGTCACTAATACTTCCCTTATTTAAAAATAAAAATAAAAAATTATTATTTCAGACTATTAGTGACGAATTTGTATATTTGTCACTATTGACCGCTTATTAGTGACGGATTTGGGAACTGTCACTAATACTTCCCTTATTTTAAAAAAAATAAAAATTTTTGTTACAGAATATTAGTGACGAATATACAAATTTGTCAATATTGGCCCCTATTAGTGACAGTTTTGAGAACCGTCACTAATACTTCCCTTATTTAAAAAAAAATAAAAATTTATTAAACACTATTAGTGACGAATTTAAGATTCGTCACTAATAGTCTAACACTGAAAAACCGCACGCAGATTCCCCAATTTATAGATTGCTTTCCCTCCAAGCTTTTTATTTCCCTCCATCTCTTAATCTCCCCCTCTCTCAATCTTCGTCTCTCTAGTTTCTCTCTCTCTCTCTCTCCATCTCTTTGTCTCTCCATCTTTCTTCATCTCTCCGAGTTCTTTCTCTATCTCTCCATCTCTCAATCTCTCCCTCACTCTTCGTCTCTCTGGTCTCTCTCTCTCTCTCTGTCTCTCCATCCCTCAATCTCTCTGGTCTTTCTCTATCAATCTCTCCATCTCTTCGTCGCTATCGTTGACACTCTGGGTCCATCGCCTTCGCCAAGGAAATCAGCTGCCGGATCCAGCCTTCAAGGTATATTTCTGGGATTGCTCAGAATTTGTTTTTGTGGTTTTAATTATAAAAATTACACATTCTTTTTACAACTTTGAAAATTCGAAAGTCACATTTTCATTATTGCTATAAATTCCAACTCTTGCTTTGCATATTGAAGTATGGAATCTGAATACTATATTTCAATTTGTGTATATTATATATAAAATTTATTTTAAATTCACAGACATTCAAGCTAAAAGATAAGCTAAAATTTTTATAATTCTCTAAAAATATAAAACTGAAAAAAAAAATTGCAACTAAATGGACCTATAAGCAATCTAACAACAATTAAAATATGATTTTTGACCTTTTTGTACAAACTTTAAAAATTAAGATAAGCCTCAAATTAATAAAAGAACCACCTTATATTTGTAAGTATGGATTTTGGGATTTATATTTGAATTTAGAATAAATTTAATAAAATTTTAATATTTTAATATTATGTTTTATTCAAATTTCAACATACTCGAATCTAGGTGAGTCTAAATTGAGTTGGGCCAAGATATAATGAGTTTTCCCACCCAATCAAATTCGCCAAGATTTTAAGGGTGCATTTGTTTATGAGTTAGTCTTGATTAACATGCTTGGGAGAGGCTTCTTAAACCCCTACCACGAGGTAGAATTAGGTGATCTCCCCTTTACTCCCCATTAACCAACTTAAGTTGAGGATACGAATGCCTAACTTATTCTTTATAGATTGTAGACCAAGTATGAGATGGGATACTTGTGACGCCCCGAAACCCACCAAGTGGGGCCCGGGTGCCATGTGTTCCAATCACCTGCATCTGATACCATAATTATCATGCACACAGCTGAACATAAATAAATAACCTCAAATAAATACTAGAGTTCTATATAACAACCCAAAAACAAATACTACAATATCCAAATATCCATATCCACAACTAGTATTTAAAACATAATCCTGTACAAATATATATCTGTATATATATATATACTAGTATCTCACAATACCCCAAAAAGAAACCACCAAAAATAATCTCAACCTAAGCCTTCAAACTCGGTCTCCAGAAGAACTTGAAAAATTGTTAATCCACTAGGGTGAGACACTTCTCAGCAAGGGTGGAATAAATTATAACAGTGTGTGACAAATGAGTTTTAATCTTTACATATCAAAATAAACTGTTTCTCATATAATATCAATAACAACTGAGAAAATGTACCATTAATAACATCACTAACATATGATATCATATGCACATCCAAAATGCACAAGTACATAATTTTTATGCAAGTGAAAGTCCCCAAGGATAAGGAAGATTACCCGCCCATCGAGTAGCTTCCCTCTGCTCTGGTACTAAAAACTACCTACTAGAGCACTCACCTTACTCAGTAAGCCCTCAAGTGAAGTATTAACTCGCCGCTAGTACACACATCTTTATTATTTTAAAGGCGAAGGTTTCCGAGGATCGGGATGTCTACCCGCCCATACAAGTAGCATCCCTTTGCACTGATACCAAGAAATTACCTAGCAGAGCACTCGCCTTTCTCAGCAAGCCCCTGGTGGTATGTTTACCTTGCCACATGCACACACATGCATTCATAATATGATATACCATTATTTTTATGCTATAACTAAATTTACATGTGCACAACATATCCACACAGGAATCATGCATCTCATACTTCATCTTCCAATGTCCTCAGTACGTGGCCCACATAGGCACCTATATACTTCTTATCTACACGTGGCCCACACAGGCACCACTAACCACACAGTGTACATAACATGTCCCACACAGGCGCCATTATCCACACAGGATATAACGTGGCCCACATAAGCACCACTACCTACACAGGGTATAAAACATGGCCCACACAGGCGCCATTATCCACACAAGATATAACATGGCCCACACAGGCACCACTACCCACACAGGGTCTATAACATGGTCCACACAGGCGCCATTATCCACACTGGATATAACGTGGTTCGCACAGACACCACTGTTCACCAGTATCCGATCCCCATGACCTACCCGTCGTACGTCAGTAGAACAAGCTCCTCGACCTACCAATGTCCTACCCCATATAAATAACAATACGACGAGCTCCTCGACCTGCCAACGTCACATCATGATTTATATCTAGGCAATATAACAACCTCCTCATGCCAACGTTATATTGAGATGGATCCGAATAACCACACCAGTTAGTTCACACAAACGCATCAATGCATTTCCACACAGGAATCCAACAGATCAATACATTTCGCACACAGTATCCCAACAAATCAATACATTTTTATACAGGAGTCAAACATAACAATTTATTCATCATGTCATAATCATTCCAAACATCCCCACATGCAAACCCAAATACCACAGTAATTCATATTCAATTTATTAGGAAAAATTGTTCTCGTGCCACACAATTTTAATATCATAAGCAATTATCCCAAAATATAACCTTAAACCAAAATCATCATTTTTCCAATAATCAGGCTATTCTGAAAATCATATAGATAAATAATAAATTTTGTATGCTCGTAAATAACTGGTTCACATTAATAAAATACTGATATAATTTTATTTCCCCTTAACTGATTCCTTAAATCACGCCTGCAGGGCTCCCAAAATTATACCTCCAGCGCTCACCCAAACCCTGATTCAATCAAATCAACCCCAAAAAAATATTATTTTAATCTTTCTTAATTTATAATAATTAAATACCAATTAATTTCTAAATAACCCATTTATCCTAATTTTGGGTTATTTCTACAACAACCCCACGAGAATTTCGCTCCGCTAGATTTGTAGAGAATCATCCCTAAATTCTCGTGGTAGTATCCGATCCCCCATTTGGTTTAAAATTTAGGAAAAATTGAGACAATAATGAGAATTTGACTTATCCCAAGAGATATACCCACGTTATTCCTACGACAAATCCACTTCTGTAGATATATCGATGGCGAAGAATGAAGTTCGATGGTATCTTCGGATTTCCAATTGGGCGAGAATCTGAAATCGTAAAAAGAAGAGAAGTAGAAAGCGTGAGAGAATATATATTTTTTTTCTTTCTCTTTCTTTCTTTACTTTCTTATCTGCGCGTGAGAAGGAACTTTTTTTTCTTCTTCTTTCCTTCTGTTTTGTTCTAGCAGGAAAACTTAAGCACTAAGTTTTCTTTTTTCTTTTTATTTCTTTTTTTTTTCTTTCCTTTATCCTACTTTACTTACTTTATTATATACTTATATATATGTATATACTTATATATACTTATCTATATTACTTACATATATACTTATATATATATCCACAATTCTCAAATTTCTTAATTTAATTAATTTTCTTAATAATAATTAATTAATTAATAATAATAATTTATTTTTATTTTATTTATTTATTTTCCTTCTACTCTCTGTTTTCTACAGAAAGCTTAACCACTAAGTTTTTATTTTTATTTTATTTTTGGATCGTTACAATACTGCTTATCCTATCTTATTAGTTTTAATACTATTCTACTTAATTCAATCTTATAGAACCTTAACATGCGAAACATGCACTCACATCATATTGTAACTAAAACTTTGAGGGACAAATGCTTCGTTAAACTAGTCCAAATCTAATTATGGACAAGTTTTTCCCTCAAACAATTAGTTTTATGATTTGTTTGGGGAATGAAATATGACAGCATAAAGAAAGACATCTTATAGAGATATAATAAGTTAGCTTAATTGCTTACAAAAAATAAATGTATTGTCATTATAAAGCGAATAACTACACATATGAGTTTCAAGTTCTTATTTGAGTGTCTTTTTTTTTTTTTTTGACAAATTATTATACTTTACAAACTTTGCGATTATATTCTCATCCTATCATTATAAACTTTGCTATTATATTCTCATCCTATCATATTCCGTGAACCAAAAAAGAATCTTAGATTGTGTTTGGCAGTAGGGTTTACTAAATTTCACTCAGTTTTCACCAATTCAAATTTAAGGATTCAAAACTATACTCCCAAATATAAAGGGTGTCCCCTGATCATAAGACTTCCTACTCTACAAAAGTAGGAGAAGAGTTATCATAGTATATGCAACCTTACTTACACTTTTGTGCAAAGAGATTGTTTCTTTATGAAAACTAAGGTGTAGTCCCAAGAGGGGGGGGGGTGAATTGGGTTTTAAATTTTTTTTGTTTTTAATGAAGTCTTAACCTTTTATTGATTTGTTCAATACACAAAAAAAGCTTAGCTCTTTTATTCAATCCACAACCACAACACAAATAAATAATCAATCAACCACTCAAACCAATCAACCACAATATAAGTAACCAATCAATATACGCTTTGCAATTCTTTTGTCAATTTTCATCTTTTCAAGAATTCAAGATATTTAGTTGTATGCAACCCTATGTGTATGGTTATTTGATTCAAACCCTGTAGTGAATGTAATTGACCTTTCAATTTGACAATAAATATAACAACCACACTCTTTCCAAAATTCAGAATTCAAATAAACCTTTAGTTAATAGGTTTTGGGTTGTTAACCAATTAACGTACTCCCTTATGGTTTCCGGAAAGTATTGATCAACCAACGTACTCCCTTTCGATTTCCGCAAGCCCAAAAACAAACTAAACTTCAGTTTATTTAATTTCCAAACCACGTAGTGTATATGACTATGAAAATTAAATCATCCACGCAGTTTATATGTTTACTGAAAATTAAAGAAAGTAAGGGAATGAGAGTGACACTAGGATTTTTACGAGGTTCGGCTTATCCCCAGCCTACGTCCTCGCCTTTGGAAAACCACCAAAGGATTCCACTAAACCAGTTCCTTTACGGGTGGAACAGCACCATTACAAGCAATACCCCACGCTTAAACACTCCTTCACTAGGTTAGAGCAACGCCTCTCCAAGTGATATCCCCTCGCTTGGTCCAACGATCCAAATAATCTTGAATTGCCAATATCTACAAGAAACATATCAAATAGATGTACAAAGAATGCTCTCAGATAAAGATGATTAGTACAATTGAAAAACTAATATACTTCAATTAGAAAACATCAAAAGAATGAAGCAAGAAGCCCAATATAAATATCACCGATTTCCTTCTCTTGAATGTAATCAATAATTCTGTTTGTAAGATTTAGAGAAGATGCAAAAAGCTCAGAGATTTCTCAAGAAAATTGCAGCAAGTCAGAGCTCAAAGCAGATAGCAAAATAGCTTTGAGTGAGAGAGCTTTTGAAAGATTGTTCAATGCTTGTTTTTATTTGTGAAGATCATAAACCATGTTGTTGACCTTATTGGTCACGCCCGGTTTTGATTATGTCAAATACTCATTATATCTAATGAGCGTTTGAGGTTTTGTACAAGAACTAAGGGTGATAAGATCAAGATGTGCACAAAGCAAGAAAAGCTTGAAGACCAATTTATAATTCAGCATTGTAATATATTTATATTGGTCTGTAATAGTAAGTAGGTATTTGGTTTGTAATAAGCTCACACACATCACATGTATGATTTATTTTGTAAGCTCAAACCAGATACAAACCAAATATAACCATAGAAAGACCTTAGGATTTTCCTTTCGGTCGACCGAAACCGGACTTTTTCGGTGTCTTCAAATTGGACCCCAAGTGCCCCTAGGATACTCACACCTTCACATATATTTGTTAGGCACTTAAATAGGGTTTGATTGTGTCAAGACGAGATCGAAATGCACACTTGGTGCACCTTCAGTCGACCGGCCAAATTAGTTCATTTTTTGCCTAGTCGACCGAACCATACCTGGGTCAACCGTTGACCAAGGTCCCGGTCAATCGAGACCCTGTAGTTCATTTGACCTCGGTCGATCGAACCACCTAGGAGTCAACATTTTGACCTCCCGGTCGACCGACCACTTTTGTACTCCAACGACCTGGTCGACCGGAGGGTCCTCAGGAGAATTCCCAACGGTCTGGTCGACCGAACCATGCAGTTCAAAAAGGCCCGGTCGACCAAACCTTGGAAGTTTGGGAAATCTCCCCTTCCCCCCCACCCCGGTCAACCGAGCCTTTCAGTTCAAAAGTCCCTTGGTCGACCGAGCCATTTGAGTCCTGGTCGACCGAACTATTTCTGGTCGACCGGACCCCTCGGGTTGCTCCTATTTTTTTACCCCGGTTAAATGTTTTAAACAGGGTTAAATTGTTTTAAATGTCATTAAACTTTTCCAACAGTACCCAATAGGTCCCCAACGGTCATATTTCCTTCCATGGCTATATATATGTGATCATTTGCAAAGATTAAATGGAGATTAGCCACTTTGGTTAGGGAAGAATTCTCTGAAAAATAAAAACCCTATTCTACTCATTTTTTGGGTCTCATTCACTCAAGCTTGCCTTCTATCATTGCCTACATCATTTGTAAGTGGATTGAGTGTGTTTGAATAGGTTTACTCTCCTTATTTTGTTTGCTTGGCACAATTTTATTAGAGAGCAAAACCTAAGGATTCTTAGGGGACTTTGTTGATAAGTCTATCCTAAGAAAACCTTGTTAGATCTTCTAAACTTGCACATTCATTGCAATATCCTGAGAAGATCTTATAGTATTTTGTTTCCAAAATCTTTTCAAAATCATTTTCAAATATCTAGTGTGCTTTGTATTGATAAATATATTTGAAGAGATATTTGTTTATGAGATAGTGGTCTTTGTTGCAATATTCTTTCACTTATATATTATTTGCTGAAAACAAAGATTACGCATCTTTTGCAAACCGAGCTTATATTTCATTTGATACTCACATGCTTGAAATATCCTGCTGATTGAAATACTTAACACTAGACATCTTTGTGTGAACTTATTTATTGAACATTTCTTGTGATACAAAGATTGTTTATTTGACACTCTCACGTACGCATTACACTGATAGAAAATACTTTGAGAGTTGAACCATCTAGACCACATTGAGCTTACATATTATTTCATATTGTGGTGTATGTGATTGAACGTAACTGGGTACAAATCTGCTTTACTTGAAAGCAAAATCACTATATCATTTGTTTTATTAAGCAAACCTGTTGTATTCCAGGCACAGGCCGGAAGAGGGAGACTAGCCCTGGAATAGTCCCGGATTGGCTTAGATCCGGTTAGGAAAGCTAGGTGCGTCGTCCTGTTAAGGCGTGTAGTTTGAGGTCAGCCCCGCTAATTGACCTAGTTAAGGTTGAGGTCAGTCCTGTGTTAATTTGACCTGGTTGTAAACGGTGCCGCTCCACCCTTAAGTGAGCTATTAGTGGAATCCTCCAGCTTGCGAGCTAGAGGTGGGGACGTAGACACAGTTGGCCAAACCCCGATAACATATCGTGTGTTTATTTATATTCATGCAGTTTATATTTACAGCACATGTATGTTATGGATGAATGATGTGTATGACTTAATTTCCATGATATACTTATCTACACATTTGGAAATTGCATAGACTGACCCTAGGTTGTGTATTCACCGTTGTTGGATAAATTAACCTAGGTGAAAAAGTTTTAAATTCCAATTCACCCCCCCTCCTCTTGGGAATATACCAATTCTAACACATATATTTATAGACTTGAAATCCTTCTTATGTGTGCTGCCCAAGTTTACTTGGAGTGCCCCCCAAGTTTCCAAATAGAATAGGGCTCAAGTAATTTAATTTTGAAATCAAGCACTTTTAAAAAATCTGCTCATTGCCTAACTTCGGTGGCCTAAAGTGCAACTTTAGTCTCCTGAAGTCACTTCAGTAGCATAAAGATACAGAGACAGACACCTGAAGACATACTGCCTATTTTAAATTTATTCAGCGAAACATTGGTCGCCTGAGGTTTACACCTTGGTAGCCTAAAGTTACCTTTTTCTGATTTTTCTTTTCTTTTTCAAAGTATTTGGCGTCCTTGCTTTCTTTCTTTTGAAAATTTTTTTTCGGGATTTTAAAATAAAGTCTTAAATTCCATTTAAATCCCTTAATGAGTTTCTTTTCATTCACAATGACATTTTTGCCTTTGAAGTACTTACATGAAGATTTCCTAAAAATATAAACACTTCTTGTTCTTTGCAAACTTCATGGTTATCTTTGAGCTTCGAGTTCATTAGCTGTCTTTGAGCTTCCCTTTTTTATCACTTCATGACACATCATACACCTTTGAGCTGTTGGTGATCTTTTGATAGTTCCTTCGAAGCTTTGTTGGTTTTAGCTTTCTGAGTTTCCTGAAACATCATTACTTGAACAAACAACACATTAAACCTTTCCATCATTTGTTACCATCAAAACAAGAGGTAAAAGCCTTGTTAGGATAACACTTTGAACTCAAACCCATGATCAACCACTTATCAGAAAACAACCTTATCATTAATCTAAGGGCTAAATTTTGTCCATGAGTGCTAAATGTAGTCCTCCATTAATTTCACTAACAATGCATTGTCTACAGCTTTTCTATCAAGTCTAAGCAATTATTCAGGACGTATAGGGGGGGTAAGCATGTTATGTTTGTCACTATGTCTCTGACATGTGTAAATAATTTAAAATATATCTATTGTGCATCCATCTAATATTCATACTTCTTATATTTACTTGTCTAATATTTTGCAGACATGGCACTAGGAGGTCGACATGGCTGACTTCCTTCCAGGTACTCGACTACATCACATGAGGATGATCAGAGATCCTCGAGACCGGTGGAGCCTGTTGGTCCTAATGCGGTGGCACCATTGTCTGAGCCATTGACACCTCTTCCAGATGTGGATACCTCAGCTTGGGATGACACATAAGGTGATTTTCCGACCATGATCAACAACCTTTGTAAGGTTTTCTTTTATTTTATTTCGATGTAAACTATTGATTTTTATTGACATGTATGATTAAAATATTGTTCTTAATTTAACTTTTCTTTGAGCATCAACATCTACGGCCAGGTCAGGTCATGGTGTCGAGAAGAACATGACACTAAGAAGCACCTGCAAAGGATGGGGCAACGCATTAGGATCGACATTCCTCCAGGCTTCACCACCTTGCAACACGATTGGTGTCCGGTGTGGACGTGAGAGCTTGGCATTATATGCCGAGTATGCTCCAGTCATTGCCTTTAGCTGGTCGTAGGTGACTGAGGCGCAATGCATGGTTCTTTACATATGCATCTTGGTAAGTAATCCCAAAGCTTTTTTTTTTTTATAACTTTTAATATACTAGCTAAACAAATGTCTAACATTCTAAATGTATTACCTATACAAGAGGAGTTCGATATGGACATTCTCCACGCAGACCATGTGAAGAGGGTGGTGGACGTCCAACTTTACAATAAATTTAAGTCCTATCATGCAAAAATGTGCGAACATTTTCGTGCGATGGGAGATGAAGCAGAAACCCATCCATATGATAAGATATCCCAGAAGGATTGGGAGGTGGTGTGTCGCTATTTCCGCGACCCACACTATTAGGTGATGTGTTTGTATTATAATATCTACTTTAAGCTTTGCTTTGGCTAATAAGAAGTCTTGACATTTTTTTTTCAGGTTGTATAAGTAAAAAATGCTGCAAACCACAGCAAACTCCTTACGATGCATTGCAATGGGTCAAGGTTATTCGTAAATTATCAACGGGTAATTGCTATATATAACACTATTTTTTCGATTACCTAAATTAATATTAATGATGTTTTATATGAGTAGTAGCTTCAGTCGACCGAACCTCTCTGGGGTTAAAATGTTCACCACTTGGTCGACCGTCCTAAAATGAATACCAACACCCTAGTCGACCGAACCAAAAAGTGGGAAGTCCCAACATCCTGGTCGACCAAACCTCCATGTTCAAAAGGACATGGTCGACCAAATTTTCTGAGATGGTCGAACAAACCTTAAATCTGGTCCACCAAACCTCTCGGTTTGGTCAATTTTTTACCGCTATAAATGAGGTTATTTTGAAACTAAACATCACCTTCGTGTCCCCAATGGTCATATTTTTCCATAAGTCTATATATACCCCTTCATTTGTCTTAATTAGTAGTAGATTAGCAAAATCATTAAGAAAATTTCTCTCAAATTTTTATATTCATTTTGGTGAAATTCTTTCAATCTTTTTCAAAGTATACTACTCATACTTCCTCTCTCTTTTACATATCTTTGAAAAATCATTTTGAAAGAGAACACTTTAATCTTTGGGCATTTATTTTCTTCATTCAAAGCTTATACTCTCATTTATTCTTTGTTTGTGAAAATTCTTTTTGAGAGTTTTAAGGGGTTTGTGGGACTCCTATATATTTTATGATAAATATCAGTGGGAGACAATTATATTAGTTGGGATCAAAGACTAAGCAACCATATTAATTGTGCTAGGAAAGTCTTATTGTAATACTTACACTCACACATACTATTTTGCAAGTTCATTTGTAAGCAAATAAAAATCCTAGATTCTCCCGCACTTTATTTGGGAAAAACATATTTGGAAAAATATTTTGTTAGGGTATAAATCCTTGAGCATCCATCATATATATTTTTATTTAATAATTATTTTTAGTAAGAAAATCACATTCTCATACTAAGCTTATCTTCACATCATACATGAGTGTATCTTGAGCTTTATTGTTGTACACATCTGCTTCGTGTAAGAAACACATTTTATTGTACACAAATTATTCATATTTGTTGTATTCCCAACGTATGTTCGGAAGAATGAGACTAGCCCTGTGAATAGTCCTGGACTAGTTCAAACCTGGTTAAGAGAACTAGGCGCATAATCCTGGTAAGGTGTTGTAAACAGTGTTATTCCACCCATAAAGTGAGTATCTAGTGGAATCCTTGAGCTGTGGCTCAAGGCGGGGACATAGGCAGTATTGGCCAAACCTCGATATCATATCTAAAGTTAGCTTTATTTATTTGCAATTTAAATTTTGCACCTATATGATATTTTTCATTACTCTGATTATATTTTTTATATATTGATTTGATATATGCTTAGAAAGACCCTAGGTTATGTAATACTGATATATGGTTTAACTTAGGAGAAAAGTTTAAAATTCCAATTCACCCCCCCTACGCGCTTGGGAATACACCAATTCCAACAATTGGTATCAAAGTCTCGTTGCATAGACTTAAACATTTTTGCAAAAGATCACATGGCTCACATTGGTGTATCCCCATTCGGTGAGGGTCAGTTACCGTCTTGCCCTCCTGTATTTTGTGGTGTCAATTACACCCACTGAAAAATCAGTATAAGCATTTCTATAAAATCTATGGACTGGAGGGCGTGACAGGTGATTGTTATAGGAATTTGTATGCCAGTAGTTGAAAATGATAATAGTTTAATGCATGCAAATTCACATGCCATGGATTTATTATATTGCGCTTTAAATTCTAATATTTTGCTTGATATTTTGGCATGTGCTAGTGCAAAAGATATCTGGGATAAGCTTGAAAGGAAATATGGAGAGACCTAGAAGAAGGAAGAGACCACCACTCCAGAAGTATCAAGTTCAGATGATTAGGATGTGGTAAATTATAGGGTAATTGCTTTAACAGATGAAGAGGTATATGATTCTATCTCTTCCTTTATAGATGGTTCTTGTGCCGAATGTTGTGATATGTCATATGCTGAATCATCTGTTGATAATACAGTTGATAGAGCATGCAATGATTCATGTAATAACTATTATATATCTTATGATGAATCATGTTTTAAATTGAATGATAAAAACATGCCTTCATGTGAAGAACTAGAATGTACTTCATCTAAACTGCATAAGCTTCTAGTTCAAATGTCTAAACATAAAACATTTTTGAAGAATAAAAATAGAAGGTTGGCAACACAATTAAAAGATCTAAGAAAATATCATGCCACCTTAGAGAAGAAAAAGGTTAAGAAGATATTGAAAATTATCTGCCTAAAGGAAGAAATAGGATAAACCCTTAGGAATTAAAACAAGTAAATCTTTGAAAAAGGGTTCATACTTTAAGTCCCACAATCATAAAAATGCCTTAATGAGTAAAACTAGAATAAATAAGCACAATCTTTCATGAAAATATAAAACTTTCTTATACATTGGAAAGATAGGGCACATGAAATATATTTATCCACTTAAAGGTGCCAAGGGCTTAGGCAAAGAAATGAAATGGATAATCAACAAGGCAAACTCTGTAGGATCTAAGAAAGATCGAATTCCAATAGAAATTTCATAAATATTCATATCTCTTAGTTCCAGGCTTAAGGGGTTGTGATGATTGTAGGCTTAGGGATGTGGCAAGTTCAGAATATATAAATAGTACTGCATCCA